>NC_134534.1:48660000-48960000 GCF_050624435.1 Tenrec ecaudatus
GATGTTATTTGACTCCATCTCGTTCATTGCAGATACAACCCTAATATGAAAAGGCGAAGATAACAGGAGTTTTACCCAAGACGTGGAGAGCATGTCCTGGCAAGCCTTTACTTCTCGTCTCCTTGGGTACATGAGCGCAGTGTACAGAAGTTTGAAGTGACAAACATTGTGTGGCCTGCATTTCTTAAATAAAATATCCAAGATTCCAGTTTCGTGTGTATGTCAAGGACCATTGCTTGTTCTATTTTCAGTCATCCTATCTTCATGGTACAAAATGTTTTACTTTTAGAGTTTTAATTTTTCTTAATTCATCATTATGAACTAATGCTTAATGTACACTCTTCTTCTTTGCTTCTAACGTATCGCTCGGTTGATGTAGCTTTCAGAGGGAGAGGTGAGAGAATAAGTGATCAGCGTCAGCTGCCCCGTCTGATCCCTAGGGGGCGAAGTCATACCTGCCGCCACTTACCCTTTTCTCCAGCTCTCCCACCAGCAATCCCTCCACGGCACTCCCCGCTGCTCTTCCAGCCTCGGTCATTCCTTGAAATGGCCGCAGAAGTCAAGGCTGTATTAAATCACGGGATTTAAGGATGTAGCAGATTACAATTCCAGATCAGGAAGATTCAAGAGAGTTCTTCAATCAGGACAGGGGCCTCTTAGCTGTGCCCACGGGCACATTTCTCTCTAGTCTTCAGCCCGCAGGCCTAGCCCCCTACCCTGTCAGACAAAGGTCACAAAGCTTTGAAAGCTCTGCTACCCAGTGTTCGGAGGCTTCCTCCTCCTCAAGCTTTCTCCATTCACGAGCCAGAGCCCACTCTTCTGTGTCATGCCACATTCAGTTCAGCTGCCGCCATTACCTGTCACTGCTTCTCATCATGTTGTGTAGAGTTCTCGTCTCTTGGATTGAGGAGGTTCTCAGCACAGGGACCTGGGGCCCGAAGGGTGTACTTTGCTCCAGGCTGCTTTCTTGGGAGTTGTGTGAAATCCTCCTTCATTTCTAGGATGACTCATTTTAAGGATGGCAAAAATGGCCAATCCTCATACACCTGTTTTCATGCTCACGCCTCTACAAAAGTGCCACGCCCCTTCGTTACATTAGTAGCAAGCCAGCCAGCACTGTGAGACACAAGCACCTCCCTTTTGCATGGTCCTACCTAGTTATTTAGTGGGAGTAAAGACTAAAAGGACCACACTAAGTAATCCAAAGCACATTGGTAAACAACATAGCGTTGAAGCTTGTTTCCAGTGTGATAATTACCCAGCTTGATAATCTTTAAATCGGTGGGGCTTAGGCTATGCTTGTTATATAATTATTGACGTGGTTGGGTGGACGTCATTTAGTTTTCTGTTTGCCCTGTCTGGTCATTATTTCATTTTCCCTTCTGCCTCCATTTGAATGCATTATAGCATTTATTTTACGTTTTTTTTAGTACATCCCATAAAGATGTGCAGCCTCATCACAACCTAAAATTATACCATTGTATATACATTTCTTATAAAACTACCGTATATAGTCGTGTATAAGCCGAGTTTTTCAGCACATATAAAACGGGTTCGGCTTATACACGGGTCAGTGGTACCCCAGCAAGGTGTAATATCTCGGTGTGTCCCCCCACCCCCGTTATCTCACGGATAATTGCTGTTTGTCTGCTATTCATTCGAAGCCCCGCTGACACTACAGGGCTTTGAATGTTTGTTTACTCGCATCTAACCAATCAGAGCCGTCCTATGATGTGTATCTTTGAATAAGCCTTTTAAAGACCACGTGCAAAGGATCTGGAATGAATGGATGTCATCTAGTCAAGCCTGACTCACAAAAGGCGGAAATCTCATAAAGCCCGACATAGAGTTAATAGCAAAGTGGGTTGGAGATGCATGGGAAGACATTCCACAAGACATGGTGCGACGGGCCTTCCAGAAATGTAGTAGTAGTAATGCTATGGATGGCAGTGAAGACTGCACTTTGTATGAAAATGACATCAGTGATGGTGATGATGGCGATCTCAGTGAGGACAGTGTCTATGATGACCTCACACCAGCTGACGCTCTGCATTGGGATACGGATGATGAGGAATCCAGTTTTGAAGGATTTTAACTCTTTACCTTTTAGCTTGGTTGCTGATTGAGCTCAGGGAACAGTACTCTTAAGGTATCATTGTTGATACCTTATTGTTTTTGTTGAACCTATTTTCCACTTACTGTGCTGGTTTACTAATGGTAAATGACTTGTCCTTTTTATTTATTTTTATTTAAAATAAATATTTAAATACATTACCCCACTGATGTCTCAATTTTTAGTAATTTTATTTTCATTTGTTTTGATTATTGAAACTCACCAGTAGCTTCTGCATTTCCCACCCTAGGCTTATACTCGAGTCAATCAGTTTTCCGGTTTCCCAGGTAATAATTAGGTGCCTCGGCTTCTACTCGGGTCGGCTTAGATTCGAGTATGTACAGTACTTCTATTTACTGTTCTTGTTGCTGTTATATATTTTACTCCCATGTGTGCTAAACCATACACATTGTTATCCTTGTTTTAAAGTATTTTATTGTGAAGTTTTCTTTTCAATGGTCCACTGGCTTTTGGATAACATGAGACCTCATTGTATTTCCTGCTTGTCACATTACTTCATAAAGACATGTTTGATCTGGTGTCATACCTTCAACATGAACATCCTCAAGCCAATCTTGCAGTACAACTCATGGTAACAAATCTTCCCAATTTTATTTAACCCAAAACTGTGTCTTACACTTAACCTGTTTTTGAACTATTCTTTTCACTAGAAAATATGACAGGGTTATAAAAGACATTGTTGCACCATTGTCATAGAATTTTTCCTGGTCCATTTTCATTCTTAGTCTTTCTTCCTCTGGAAGCTTTAAAATTTTGTCCATCAATTTGATTGTGATGTGCACGGTGTATTTTATATTTATCCTGTTCTGAGGTTCTTAAATAGAAGGTGTTCAGCTAAGTCTCACTGGTCAGAAGTCCAGTGGCTGCCAGAACTGTACAGCCTCCAAAGTGTCCATCCCGTTCCTAACCCTCACTAGGCAATCTCTGGTAAGGATCATGGTTTCGCTCTCTCAAATCAGTTTAGCAAGAGAGCCCTGCTGGGACAGAAATCAAATACTCGTTGTTAACGGGTTGGAGCTTTGAAGTCCCCAGCCCCTCTACAGGAGAAAAGACCTTGCCTACAGCCTAGGAAAACCTCCGTGTCACACAATTTTTAGTTTGGTGCTTAGACCTAAATGAATCGTCATGCAAATTTCTGGAACTTGCTCCAGTCCAATTTCCTGCCTTACAAAGTCCAGCTCTCTGCAAACTTGTTTTTCTACACCTTGAGACTAAGGTGGAGTCTGCCCCAAGTCATGGGATTAGTCGGCCGCATCCTATGCCTGCAAAGCTGGACAGTAAGACCGGATAATCGCTGTGTCTGAGTTGCAGACTGGCAGAGAAAGTAAACAAAATCTTGTCTTGAAAGGAGAGCCATAATGCTCCTTCGAATTGATGGCAAGGCATCATCTGGCATACTTTGGACATGTTATCAGAACTAGTCCCCGGAGGACATCCTGTTTGATCAGCTAAGAGCAATATTCTCAAGGATTCAAAGATTATGAGGCTGGCACAGGACTTAGGATAATGGTGGGGTGCATTCAGATTCATTTTGTCCGGAGCATTGCTGAATCACAACGACTTGGCAACACCTACCAAAAGGCATCTGCTGGTCTTGAAGTGGGTAGACTCCCGGTGTTCCAAGTGCCCTCAGGCAGAAGTCAGAATTGTGGAGCTCACCACCTACTCCTTTAAAAACCATTCCTGAGTTTTATAATGATGGAAAACTTGGCTAATATTAGTGATACTGGATTATACATGCAAAGAACGGTGGACACATTTTCTCACTTTAAAATTTAAACTTTATCCTGAGTTGTTGTCTAGTGCCTGAAAATACTGCTTTACATATTTTTTAGGTTTATACCTTTATCACTGTGAGGGATAAATTCTCATTACTCCATCAAGATTTGAACCAAAAGTCAATTCTTTGCATTGAAGTTTTTATGGCTTTTCATTGTAGTTTTTTTCTCCTTGCTCCTTCCCAAGGCAGATTCCCCCTCCTTATGTCCCTGGGAGGGTGAATTTACTCAAGACCAACAGATTGGCAGTTTAATGTTTATTCCACAAATTCTTCTCAGGCTAATGTCCCTGGCCCTGGATCTCTTTCATCTCTAGAAAATGGGTTTTTAGACTATGTGACTGCATCTGATCAAAACAGCTTTACACAATAGTCTTTGCAACAAAGTTAAACTTTCAAATTCTTTAAATTCAACTTAAATTTTATTTCATTCTTTTTTATTACATCATTTTATTAGGGGCTCATACAACTCTTCACAATCCGTATATACATCATTTGTGTCCAGCGCATTCATATGTATGTTGCCATCATCATTCTCAAAACACCTGCTTTCTACTTGTGCCCTTGGTATCAGCTTTTTCCCCTCCCTCCCACCTCCCTCCATAATTTTTAAGTAATTATTTTATATCTTACACCATCCAACGTTTCCCTCACCCAGTTCTCCGCTGTCCGTCCCCCAGGGAGGAGGTAGACCTTGTCATCTGTTCCCCCTTTCTCCCTCCCCTCTCCTCCACCCTCCTGATATTGCCACTCTCACCACTGATCCCAAGGGATTCATAGGTCCTGGATTCCCTGTATTTCCAGTTCCTATCTGTGCCAGTGTATATCCTCCGGTCCAGCCGGATATGTAAGGTAGAATTGGGATCATGAAAGTGGGGGGGGAAGGAAGCATTTAATACCTGTTTTGGAGAGGCTGGTACTTAACACAAGATTAAGAATTTTTCTCATTTTCCAGTAAGTAGATATTTTAAAACATGGATCACAGGTTCCCAAAATAATTTGGCTTACCACCAGGTTTCAGAGAAAAAATTACTCAGTGCCCCCCTGACAATTAAAAACTGTTATACTCTAGCACATAATCCAGGATAATGTGTGGGTACCTGCTCTTGTACCCCTGGGGATCATTACAGTGCCCCTCGGGTGGTGCTGCCCACATTGGAAACATTCATTTACATGGTAAAGCCCTTAAGATTAAAAAAAATGAAACACATACATAAAGTCCACAGATACTGTGTAAAATACTAAGATGAGCAAATTTGTTTCTGTCTCATCACTGTAAGAATTCTAAATTGACTCTTCAGCAATACTGGGTATTGATTTTGCCAGATATGTGCTAGTTTTTAAGAGTGGAGTGCTATGGGGAGCAGGAAGGACAGAGGCGCACAGCATAAGCTCACCAGACAATTATGATCACCAGTAAACTAAGCATTAACACTGATAAAATAAGACAGAAAGACGATGAAAATTGGGTCTACCATTTTTAATTCTAAGAAAAATGGAAAATTAGATGTTCGATGACATTCCAGTAGGAAATAAATTTCACCAAAAGAAAAATGAATAAATTCAATTTACCATGAAGAAATTCAATTACAAGGATTTTTGTTTTTCAGTTTAACACTAAAAAAATTCCAGGAATGTGTGTGAAAATACAGAGATCAAGTACATCTAAATAAATCAAGGTAATGAAAGTAAATATATAATAAATATCCATACGTGACTTGCTTATTCATCTCCAATGAAAATACTCTGGATAGAGTTTTCTAAATTCTGACATCATTGGGAATGAAGAGACAGGTTTTAATCTGATTTTCACATCTCACCTTTAGAAATCCTGGCAATGCCAAAACAGTATCAGGAGTAGTACTTGCTGTGCCCATCAGTACCAGACAGACCTGACCTCCCTGGTCACACAGGGACAAGCAGTTCCATCAGCAGCTTACTGAATTGCAAATCAGAGTAATTAAATGTTACAGTGGCTAAGAAAAGAATAAAGCTCCAAAAAATATTCTGGCTCTTAGCTGGTCCTCTGATTAAGAGCATACGCCAACATTAGACTGTTTAAATGATTGAACGCAAAGTATGTGAAGTTCCTGTCACGGTTTCAGCAATAAAAATCTTTTTTTTAAAAAGACCAACATATTGGTAATATATATTAGATTTATACAGTTGGTAATTTCAAAATAAATAAGACCTGAGTTTTCAATGCCCTATACCCATCCCTGCCCAACCCCCAGCCTACATATCTTACATACCAGTTTTCTTTTAGCTCTGTGTGTTTCAAACATTAAGGTGCAAAGAAATCACAAGGGGACACCATGTTAAAATGCAGATTTTGATTGGATAATCCTGTTGTGGGCCGGAGACTCTGCATTTCCTAAGTAGCTACAGATGAAGCTGATGCGGTTGGTCCTTCAACGACCCTTAAACCAAATGAGACACTATCTGGCCTAATGACTGTGGTTTTCATATTTTAGATTCAAACATTCTAATTTTTTTAAAAATCAAAGGTCATAAGAAATAAGTCTTGGAAGAAAAGAAAATTTTTTGTTAAGTGAGAACATAAAGCAGACCACTTGGCAGTGCTTCTGCTGTCTGACCACCTCTGATCCATTACAGTGTAAACAGCACAGCAAGTCCTTACAGCTTTCGGAAAATAATTAGTAGAGCTTGACACTCCTCCCGGCAGTTCAAGTCCAGAAAAGCCATCTCAGTACACCGTACAACCACTATGTTCATCCTTTAAAAGTACACTGTCCATTAATTACTTGTTCACGGGCTTTAAGCTACCCCATCTCCTCCTCCTCTTTCAACAAATAAATGCTGCCTTTTCTTCTGTCTTGTAGCTAAACAGTGTGTAACACCTAGCGCCCCTCCTTTTAAAAATCTAACAAAATTGTCCCCAACCAAAGGGCCCAATGCAAAAAGATTGGCCTCTTTAACACATTCATAGGTATATGCGTCTATTTCCACTGGGTTACCCTTACATGTAATTGGCTGGCTTGGGTTATGGCCTAGGTATGACCCTTGCTCCTTCAGAAAAGACAGATTAGGATGAGAACCTATCAGTACCACTGCTGCAGACAGCTGAAATATTTTCTTCAATCCAGATGCACTCTGAAGAATGCATTTCATGTCAGGCGTAAAGGAAAGCACACGGTGCTCGGGAAAACTGGTATACTCAGATAAATTCGAGTCTCCAGAAGACAACTGCGTACACATCATATGATAGACTTTGTGGTACTCAGGATAAAGCTTTTTAGGAAGCTGTTTGAAAATTAAGCTGGGATCAGCTACTCTTCTGCGAAATGCATGGATCACAGGGATATTATTGTTGTAAGCACACAGTACTGCATCAGCAGCAGTAAGCCCCGAACCTACAACTAACACAGGATCCACTTTGCCACGCAACTTTCCTTTGTTTACCGCTGCTCCAAATTCAGGCATTGAATGGAAAACAAAAGGAAAATCTTCTCCTTCAACTTCCAAGTGGGCAGGAGAATCCAACGTGCCAGTTGCCAAAGCGACATTCTCAGCAAAGAGACAGAAGGGAGCCTGAGAACCATCGGCTGTCCGCTGATAACCCCTGATCTCCCAGTTTCTCTTCATACATGATGGCTTCTCTATCTGCAAATGCTTTGCGGAGATATCTCTGTCTTGACCATCATTATCAGCCGGATCTCTGTAGAGTCTGGACACAGAGGTTATGTACGTATTCTCTCTGAAATTCTTCTGAAGACCCATAACTTTTACATAATGTTTATAGTAGCGAGCTATTTCCTCTGGCATTACTCGATCCCCTTTTAAGTTCCTTAAAAAGAAGAGAAAATATTCTTTCAGTTTCCACAACTGTTATTTCTCTACAGTTAAGCTTCTCTGTTTTTTAATTCCTCTGGATTAACTGTCTCAGCTACAAATTAGAATCACAGCTTTTTTTCACAAACTTTTTTTTTCTTTCCTTCATTTAAAAATATCAGTGAATTAATTTTATCAATAGAGAAAGTCCCCAGAGGGCAGGAGCTGTATTTAACAGAAATTTCTGCAGTGCCTTACATGGTGTCTGCTCAAAATACCTTGATAGATTTTCACTAAGTGTAGAAACTAAACGTACAGCTGTCTGGAAACCAGAATGTCAAAAAGCATTCAGATCCTTACTGTGGGCTGTTGGAGATCTGTGATGCAGATACTTCCTAAAGACTACATAGACCTTCTTGGAAAGAGTTTTGGTAACCTCTACTTTCCTAGGAACAACAACAAAAAATAACTCCTGGAAAGGGGGAACCGATTAATTACAAGGATCCACATGTGACCTCCTCCCTGGGAGAGGGACGGCAGAGAAGGGGGGGAAGGGAGACTCCGGATAGGGCAAGATATGACAAAATAACAATCTATAAATTATCAAGGGCTCATGAGGCAGGGAGGAGCGGGGAGTGAGGGGGGGGGAAGAGGACCTGATGCAAAGGGCTTAAGTGGAGAGCAAATGCTTTGAAAATGATTAAGACAAAGAATGTACAGATGTGCTTTATACAATTGATGTATGTATATGTATGGATTGTGATAAGAGTTGTATGAGCCACTAATAAAAATTTTAAAAATAAATAAATAAATAAAGATAACTCCAATCAATATCTTCTGTTGAACAAAAGGATTTTACATCTAAGAAATTATGATAAAATATTTGTGCTCTTCTCTTAAAAATACCTAAAACTATAATTATTTTATGAAACCAAATGGTGCTTATACAGCTTTAATTTTCAATTTGCACACTACAATAGCAAGCATTAGTGCTCCTCAATACTGTGTTCCAATCAGGATCAGCGGTAGCAAAAGTAAGCAATTTGTCTTGACGTAATGCAATGTAACTTGCAAATAGAAGCCCATGTATTTCTTTTTTAAATTTAATGGTGACTAACATTTAGATTGTGTTAGTTCTTAGAGAAACTCTGTAACAGTGACTATGCTTATTATCCCCATTTTACATTCTATCGAATGACTGCTAGTTTCAATTATTTTCCCAAGGTCAGAAAACTCCAGTTTAGAATGTCAGGGTTGAAATTGCCAATCTCTAGTGACTAGTTTGCCCTGAACACTGTGCAAATGCCACAACTAAAATAAAATACTTATTAAAACAATCATCTTTACATACGGCTTTCCTGTCCAGTAAGCACACATTAGAAAGAACACTTAAGTGCATAAATACACTACTTCCTCACTTGCTCATGTCAAAAAGGAGAATATATTGAGCAACTTTGTTTACTTAAAAAGAACTTGTACAATTTGCCTGATTTTGCAACCTTAAGTTTAAATTCTTATGTAATTGCTATAAAAAATAGTTAATGAAGGGCAATGAATGTACAAATGTGCTTTACACAATTGATGTATGTATGGATTGTGATGAGTTGTATGAGCCCTAATAAAATGACTTAAAAAAATTAGTTAATGAAGTTTTGGGGTAAGACTTAATCTTAACTATTCAAACTGGTCTAGATTAGGCTTTCTCTAAGTAGAATTTGTATACATTAATCTGGTGTCTAATAAAATGTCAGCATTCAAGTGTTACATATCTCTTTTTCAACAAAGGTTACGTAATTTCATGTTTCCCTGAGGAGGCAAAAATAGAATACATTCTCTATGTTAGTAACTCCTATCTAGTGTTTACCATGTCTGAAAATATTAGGGCTTTTCTTTTTTCTTTCTTTTAGGTTCTTTTCCAAAAATAAACTGGTATTCTTTCAAACTGAAATTTGTTATTTCTTTCATATTTATTAAGTATTTGCTACCATACTAGTCAATCCCATCTTCCTACTTAACTATATTTCGATCTTATTCCATCATTCTAAATAATTAGTCATATACTCTTCTACCCTCAAAGTCAAACATTTTAAATATGTGTATCGGAGATATACATACATGACCATCTTTAGAAAATCCCTTACACCACTTTGTTTAGTTTCAAAATACCTCTAAATAGAATCTACTTTATTACAACCAATGCTGAAAAGTTTTTATTCGTAAGAAATGTACACTTTTATTATTTATCTAAATTACTGCTTCAATCTTTTTGAAATTTACTCAATGCTTTCTTTTTACTGCACACCAAAGAATTTTAATAAAGGTTGATCTTTACCTTCGTTTGCTAGACACCCAATCCTTAAATGTAAGTCCAGGTAACTCCATCCAATTTCCAAAGCTGATTGTTAACATGGAGCCTTCCATATTCTTTGAGAATTAAAAAGAATCACAATTAATAAATGTATTTAAGAAATAATTGATTTTCTCTTTACCAAATCATCCCAATTAGATAAGGAGTGCTAACAGCAGTTTGAAATGATTTTATAAATTCCCTCTAAAACTTGGTCCCAAGTAATGCTTTCATCATTTGGCTTGTTCAAAGGAGCAGAGGCTTTTACAATGCAATGAGGAGTGAAGAAAGCATACTAGTTACAAGTTGGGCTATGATCCACCAAGATCAGTAGTTCAAAGCCACCAGTAGTTCCTGGGGCAAGAGATGGGGCTTTCTACTCCTGTAAAAGTTAAAGTCTGAGAAACTCACATGGGCAGTTCTACCCTGTTCCATAGGGTCGGGTCAATGGCAGTGAGTCTGCAGCAGGAGCAGTAGCTTCAGAAAAGAGCAAACTTTTAAGGAAGAGTAGAAGCAGATGGTCAAAATTAGTAAGGATGTAGGAGAGCTATTCGCCACTAACTGATTCAGGAAGCCTTAACTGAAAAGTCTGGGAAGAAGAAGAGTGGTGAGAACTTAGATCACAGAAGAGAGAAAGAACTACATGAGGATAAATATGAGGGATGACAGAGGATATAAGGAACTTAAGGAGCCCAGGTGGCACCAAAGGTTAAGTACTGGGCTGCCAATCAGCCACTGCACAAGAGCCAGAGGAGGCCTCTGCTGTCACTCAGAAATCGCCCGGTGCGATTCCGCTCTGCCACACTGGGCCTCTCCAAGATGCAACTGACTCGTCGGCAATGGGTTTTGTTTGGTTTGGGTTTTAAGGAGCTTCCATCTCAGATCGTGACCAAGGACATGAAGCATGATAGAGGAGAGGGCTGCAGAAACCCGCATACAGTTCTATAGGCAAGCACAGTAAGAGTAAGGATGAGATGCACTCACAAGTGGGACTTAGTAGGTTAGGAAGGTGAGGTTAAACAACTGGATTGCGGCTCAAACATAATTTGTATGACTATTCTGGTGGCTATAATAAATGCGTGAAAAGGTTTAGGGACATACCACTGATTCACATGTGTTCTCAGAAATCAACATGTGTCTATATTTGCCCTGGTGGCACGGTGGTTACTCACTGGGCTGCAGTTCGTAAAGTCTGCACTTTGAAACCATCCACTGCACCCCAGAGAAAGAAGGGGCTTTCTACTCCCGTAAGAGTTACAGTCGAGGAAACTCACAGGGCCAGTTCTACCCTGTGTCAGTCTCATGGGAGCAGGCATCCACTTGATTGCAGTGAGTGAACGATATAAATGTGGGAGACGTGGAGTAACACTGAACCTGCATATTTTTCTTTACATTTTATCACCTGCATATTTTTAAGTAGAGATATAATTGTAATTAAAATCTCATGAATTTAGAGGAGGAAGTATAAAATCCTTAGATATGCATTATGGCCTTTTCAAGAAATACAGTTTTATTAAGAATGATACTATACAATAAAGTACATACAAAGAAGTATACTTAAAAAGTAAAGATATACCAGTAGGTGTAACTTATTATGATAAAAGAAATTAAGATTTTAAAAAAGTGATGTTATCAAGAACAATTCCCTATTGGCCCCAAACAGTCATGTGATCAATATAAACATTTGTTCACGTATAACACTGCACTAATACAGAAATATGCTGCTGAAATTTATACTCAAAATATGATATTTAATACAAATTAAAGTTCCGATGAAGTCTAATTTTTGATGAGTAAAAATATTTAACATTTACCTACACAACAAATGAACATTCACTATCTGCTAGACACTGTGTTAACTACTGCACACAAGGGAGAGAAAACTACTGCCTCTGACAGCGGGAGTCTCAGAAATGCACAGGGGCAGTTGTCCTCTATCTGAAGGGGTTGCTATGAGTGAGTTGCTAAGGCAGAGTGAGCTTGATGCCTTATTGAAATGCAATTGAATAAATCATTTACCAGCTCATCAGTTTAAAATATCTTTCTTTTACCCGTTTTTCATTCAAGATTTTGAAAATGCAGGGAAATAGAAATATGAGATATTATAATCTCTAATTCTAATAACTAAAATTTAAATGTTTTATTATACAAAACATCCCTGTAATGTTTTCTATATCATTCTCATAAAAAATAGATCTCCTAACTCTAAAGCTAAATCAGTAATCAAATTTAGTTTATCTGTTGTTGTTAGGAGGTGCTGCCAAGTTGGCTCCAGCTCACAAAGGACAGCAGCACGGCCCAGGCTTGTGCCCGCCTCACACTATTCCTCCGCTGGAGTGCTTTCTTGCCGCCAGTGCTCAGCCAGCTTGTTGAGGGCCTTCCTCTGTCTCACTGCCTTGTTACTTTACCAAGCCCGATATCCTTCACCAGGGACTGGGCTCTCCTGATAACAAGCCCAACTATCTAAGGCAATCACTCTCCATCCTCGCCTCTAAGAACATTCTGGCTGTACTTCTTCCAAGACAGATGTTGGTTCTTTTGGCAGTGCACGGTACTTTCAATACTCCTCACCAGCACCACTATTCAAACGCATCCATTCTCCTCTGCTTTTTTTATTCAATGTCTAACTTTCACACGCATCTGGAGTGACTGAAAGCACCACGACTTGCTCCAGACGCACTCTGAACCTCAATGTGACGTTCTTGCCCTTCCACACTTTTAGAAGATTTTGTGCAGCTTACTTACCCAATGTAATAAGGCTGCTTGATTTCCTGACTGCTGCTTCCCTGAGCACTGATTGTAGATTAAGCAAGATAAAATCCTTAGACAACTTCATTTTCCCCCTCCATTTATCATGATGTTACCTGCTGGTCCACTTGTGAAGATTTTGGTTTTCTTTATATACAGCTGTAATTCACACTGAAGACTGCAATCCTTGATCTTCATCAGCAAATGCAATCTTAGATTATCGCAAGTTAGTTTAACTACTACGAGCCATTAGCCTATATTTAACTAACTGAACTGCATTAAAATTCTCCTTATATAAAAACTTGGTAAACATCATGCATGACAGCATTCTCCTAATGCATAGGAATCAAGCTGATCAAATCAAGAGGACATATCATATACATAGACAAAAATGTAAAGAAAAAGTACTCACGTGCCAAGCCCCACCAGGAGGACCTTTACTAAGAACTAAGTGAGGGATATAATGATGTTGTTCCAGTTTCCAATTCAAAACTGATGGATAATCATATCCAAAGTCAGCATCTGGATGAAGAAGTGTGTCAAAAAGTACTGCCACTGGATTGGATGACCGGCCTTCGAGGCCTTCAGACAAATATTCTAAGTCCTACAGCAAATTTAAAACAGGAGGGTTTGGAGGGTAAGAGTTTAGCAATGGCAAAAAAACAAACAAAAAAAAAACAGTGATAATAGTAAAAGTCACTAATCGAACCCAGCATTTCCTTAAGATCTTTAGAGAGATTCTTCAGATGAATAAGGGAAAATGTTGAGCTTCAATAAAGCTAACTAGATGTTTTTACCACTTAACTTTTAAAAGCCTTTAAATGTGTCTAGTGACACATTCCAATAATAAAATGCTACGTTTCCCCATACAACTTTCCTCTAGTTCCTACATGCTCCCCTCCCCCCGCCCACTATCATGATTCCAATTTTGCCTTACAAATCTGCTAGACCAGAGGATGTACACTGGTACAGATGGGAACTGGAAATACAGGGAATCCAGGACAGATGATCCCTTCAGGACCAGTGGTGAGAGTGGCAATACTGGGGGGGAAAGGAGGGAGGGTAAGGTGGAAAGGAGAAACTGATTACAGGGATGTACATATAACCTCCTCCCTGGGGGACGGACAGTGGGTGAAGGGAGACGTTGGACAATGTAAGATAAGATAAAATAATTTATAAATTATCAAGGGTTCATAAGGGAGAGGGAGCGGGGAGGGAGGGGGGAAAATGAGGAGCTGGTGCCAGGGGCTTAAGTGGAGAGCAAATTATTTTGAGAATGATGATGGCAACAAATATACAAATGTGCTTGACACAAATGATTTATGTATGGATTGTGATGGGAGTTGTATGAGACCCTAATAAAATGATTTTTTTAAAAAGCAGCATTTCCCAAATTTACTTAAACAGAGAACACCTATTGGAAATCTATAAGGAAATAATTTGGAAAATTCTTCCCTAATCAATTTAAGAAAAGAAATCAAAGTAATTTGGTAAAATATACATAGTCTAAAATCAGTTCTCAACCTGTGGGTCACGACCTGTGGGTCAAAGGACCCTTTCAAAGGGGTCGCCCGATTCAGAACAGTAGCAAAATTACAGTTAAGAAGTAGCAACGAAAATAATTTTATGGTTGGGGGATCACCACAACATGAGAAACTGTATTAAAGGGTGGCGACAGTATGAACGTTGAAAACCACTAGTCTAAAATAATAATGAAAACTATTATGTAGACTAAGATTTGCAACTATGAAAATGCTTAAATATAAAACAAATCTTGTTTCAGCATTAAAAAGAAGAAATACCTGATCAACAATAGAGAGATGTTTTGCGTCTTCTAATTTACTATGTAAGATTGTATTAGGATGTATTACTTCTGATGATAAATATGGCCTGTAGCCTGATAGCATATAAGAAAGGCATATCCCTGAGGGTCCATTTCCTATTAAAAAAAAAAACATAAATGATGATCAGGAGTACAAAATGTGCATTGATACTTTTTCTTTGGTTTTCTATTTCTCAGACGGCTCTTTTACAAAAACGCATCCTACCTTTCCAGAGGCTGCTCTCTTCCCCTGAGGGGTCCACTAACTGGAACACAAGTTTGTTGAAAAGCAATCCCTGGAGCCTAGTCAGATGAGTGCCTTCTCTTATCAGAGTACACTACTAATAAGTTCCCAAATTAACCAGGGTCTGGGTCTAAATCTATTTTGCCACCAGATTCCTGCATCTGTCTTTGTTATTCCCACTCCTTTACCCCCATCACGTGAGACCAACGTCTCCTTGGGTTTTCCCTCTTTGAGGTCTCTCTTACTGAAGTGCAGGCAATGCTGTCTCAGAGTGACCCCTGAAGGTTTCAGAGACTGTCTATGGAAGTAAAGAGGCCAGTCTGTTTCCTGAGCTGTTGGTGGTTTCTAACTGCCAACCTTGTGGATGACATGCCAACGAGTAACCATGACACCACCTGGACTTCATTCCTTCCCCTAAATCATTTTGCATACTACCTTCAGATAGGTTTTGCTAACCCACAATCCTTACCAAGTTACCCCGATCTCTGCTCTGAAGGTCATATTGCTTGTTTCTGACAACCCAGTGCTCTCCAAGTTGTTCTCAACTATCTTTCCAGCCCCACTTTAAATCAAATTAGATGCTGAGCCTGGGAGTTCAGGACCATAGTCTTGGGAAACATGAAAGCCATCTGGAAACAGTTTAATGGACTAATCAAACCAACTCAAATGCCATTGAGTCAATTCTGACTCATAGAAACCCTATAGGGCAGAGTAGAACTGTCCCTTTGGGCTTAGGCACTTAAAATCTTTATGGAAACAGGCAGGAGAAGCTGGTGGTTGAGCCACCACATTTGCAGTTAGCAGCTCAGTGCTTAGCCCACTACACCACCAAGGCTCCCTAATGGACCAACGGACGCTGCTGTGAACATCGATCTCCATCAGCCTGAAAGCCTAGAAACTAAATGGTTCCCACCTACCATTAGCAACTGCTCTGAAAGGGATCCGATTAAATGAACCTGGATAGAGTGGGAGCAATCCATGGGACACTCAAAATCATAAGAAAGGCCAGGCTAACTAGTTGGATAAGAGATCGATGGGATGATGCCCTCACTCCTCAGGTCAGGACCTAAACTCACACTTGCATTTGAAAACATTTGCCCAAAGGCAAAGCTCAGACAGAGGGCTAGGAAAGAAAGAGGAATGGGAGAAAAAGAAAAAAAAAAGCAAGGAGGAAGTTATAGAGACTATGATACATTAAGGGGCTGCAAAGGATAAGTTGAATGAGAATGTAAATAGCTGAATGTAAGACTATGATCTGCTCTGTAAAAAAAATAAATAAATCTCTGTGGATCCTGGTATGTGTTCCTACTTCCATTTATGTAGCAGTAGCCCTGACTTTATGATATTATAGATACAATGTACTTACAACCATCTGTATTGTAATTTGGGGGGCATATCTTATCATTTGTAATATATATCACAATGTTGCAGAACATAATCTGTTGATGTTATCCTCATATGTTAAATGATTCGATTTATAAAGATACTGATAATAAAAAGGCATAGTAATAAAAACTAAAAACAATTACTGACTTACATCAGAACCAACCTCAAAATATCCTATGATAAGTCGGAGTCTACTTATAGTTCCTTTAGTCAGGATTGCCATCAATCAAATTTAATCAAGTAATTGTTAGCTACCAGGAAAAAAAAAATTATCTTCCTTGCCTAATACTTTGCCCTGCATAAAACTTTCTCAAAGACATGAAAATTAAAACTAGAAGCATGCTAAGAAAGGGGTGATTGTTCTCTCTATAATCAGGGATGGCAAGTCTTTAATCAGGAAACAAAATCCAAAGAAGCTAGGAAGGAAAATCAGCTATGTGACTTTATAAAAATTAAGAGTAAAAAGGTAAATAAATAAAAGCATTTAAATAGTGGGAAACTGGATCTGAGGCAGAGTTAACTTAGTTGATAGACACACAGCAGTAAAATCAAACAGAAACCCACAAAACTTAAAAACCAAGCAAAAGAAAGCATGCAGAGAGGCAACTCAGAGACTATCTGATAGTAAACAGAATCATATATGCAGCCAAAGATGCCTGAATCAGTACTCAGTAGATGCCTTCAAAAACTGAGAATTGAGTAGCGTGGAATACCAGGTAGGGTCAATAAAATCAATCACATGGGTCCTTAAAAGTAGAGTGCCTTTCTCAGCTGTGATCAGAAGAAAATGGGTAGGAGATACAATGTTGCTGGCTTAAAAGGATAAGAGGTTGTAAACCAAGGAATGAGAATAGCTTCTAAAAGTTGAAAAAGAAAGCTTCTCCCCTGAAGCCTCTGACTCAAACACAGCTCTGGTACCACACAGATATGAGTTCAGTGACATGAGTTTCAGGAGTGTCCAACAAATCCATTGAGAACACATTTACCTGTACAAATGTGCGTGACACACTGGATGGATGGATGGACTGTGGTAAGAGTTGTAGGAGCCCCCAATAAAATGATTAAAAAACAAAACACATTTATCTTGTTTACAGCCACTAGGTTGTAATAACCCCTTAGCAGCAATAAAGACTAATGCAAACAAAAGGGCTTCAAAGAGTTTGTGGGGAAATGAGATGAAAGATATAGAGAATATATGGTAACAGTAACAGGATGGTTAACCATTCACCACTGCAGTACATTACAATGTGTGTCCATCAGCTGCACCTTTAGTTTCCCTGTCAGTAGCCAGCCTACCAACACTGGAGTGCGGGAGAGGTGTACGGTACAATCCAACAGTGTACAGAGAATGTTTGGTACAGTGGTATAATTTTGGTTATCAGTAGTATCATTACACTGACCACTTACTAATGACAAGCAGTAGTTACCAATAATAGTATCATTAGTCCCTCCATAAAATATATTGCATTATAACAACATAAACTCATGTTAAATAAACTAATTACACACTCTTAAGATTCACCTTTTTGTTGTTTTAACAAATCAAGCAACCTAAGAATACTTTTCAATGTGATCTCTAGGAACTTGGTGCTTATTGTAGTTCATAAAAGTAGTCAGGGTTAGAACTAATTTTAAGAGATAAAATGAAGGAAAAAAAGATAAAATGCAGTAACTTACCTATTATTACTACAGGCAAAGTCACTGACGAATCTTCAAGTAAAGAAGTTTCTTCAACTAATGGCATTGCTTTGACCTTTCGCCCCAAACTATCACCAAAATACTGCACTAAGGAATTAAAGATCTCTCCTTCAGTTTCAGAGTCATTGTAGTTCCTTTCAAAAAACATGGGACAGAAACAAACTACATCAATATAACCTTTAGAAAATTCCACCTTTACTCAGTGTTTTCTAACTTGGCTCTTACATTTATTAAGGCCATAAATATTTCAGTAGAAAAAAGGAAATCCTTCAATTCATGCTTTCAAATTGGTAGCTGAGCACGCTGTCCACCTAAATCACTTGAAAGGCCAAAATCCTAGATAGCTGCCAACCTCCTTATTACCTTGCAGGCAAGACCCTACCTATTGAATAAGCTCTTTACAACCAAAAGGGGCCCTAAGGACGCACTGGGCTAAACGTTGGACTGCTAATCACCAGCTCAGCCAGTTCAACTCCACCAGCTGCTCCCCAAGGCGAAGATGAAGTTGCCTGAGTCCATGAAGTTTTGTTTCTTTAAACTGTGTATTAGGTGAGGGTATATATTTCAGATCAACTTTGTCTTCAACATATTAAACCAATCATCCCCCAATATTTTACCCCTCCCACTTCTTAGTTTCTCTTCTCCCTTTTATAGACAACCATCCTCTACTTCATCCAAGGTAACACCCCATCTAGTTTGTGTAGCCTATTGCTCCAGCTTCCCTAATGGGTAAACAATGGAGTACTAGGGATCACTGTAAAACATGAAACTTCAAAGCACCTCATGACACGGGTGGCTGTGGAAACCATTATGCTGAGTGAAGTTAGTCAATCACAAAAGGCCAGGTATTGTATGCAATCTGTTTTAAGGTGGGGAAACCCAAGGTAAGAACTTTCACACCAAAGGAACCGAATTTGAAGTTCCTGTAAAAATCCAGTCTCCTAAACCCTGCTGGTATAGTGGTTACACTCTGGGCTGCAATCCCAAAGATCAGTCCCAAACCAGGAGCTGCACGGGGTTCCAGTCTCAGGGACTCAGAGGCAGTTCTACCCAGTCAATAGGGTCGCTAGGAGTCAGCATCCATTTGATGGCAGTGAGGTTCAGTTTTGAAACCCCAGGGAGCAGTTCTACTTTGCTCTACAGGGTTGCATATGAATCAATTGACTCAAGGACAGTGTTTGACTTTTTTTTTTTAACCCCATAGATGTAAGGATTTTATGGACAATTTCCCCATTCTCTGACAGCTCCTAGGAATAGCTAACTTCTCATCTACTATAGTGTGCTGGGCTGCTAAAAGGACAAACTCATCCACCTTTGAAGAAGTATGGCCAACGTGGTCCTTGAAGGCAAGGATGGTGAGACTTCCTCTTACATACTTTGGGCATATTGTCAGAAGAGATCAGTGTCTGGAGGACACCATGTTTGGTAAAGTGGAGGGGCAGCAGAAGAGGACGGCCCTCAAAGAACTGGACGGACCCCAAGGCTGCAACAAGCTCCAGCACAGGAACAATTGTGAGGGCCCAGGCAGTGTTTCCTCCACTTGCTCACAGGGTCCCTCACTCACCATGGGCTGTAACCTACCGAATGGCACCTAATACAACATACGCTCCTGGATGATTTCTCCAGAGTGGCTTCCCTGGACACATTCCTCAAATCCTTGGAATGCTTTTGGCTCCCCAAGGCTGTCTAGTATCATTATTGTAGCTAAGGTCAAAATTCTTTTTCAGATATGCAGATCTTATCTCCACTCCGCGCCCCCCCCACCCCCCCCAGAGAGCCCTACCTCAAACACCACTGCTTTCAGATAGAACCTGGGAAGTAATAAAAATGATCACCTGGCACCACTCTCAATACTGACAAGTACAAAGATGCTGACTTCTCTTGAAACAAACAGATGATCCTTAGCAAATGGCTGTAAATGAAGGCATTTTAGGAATCACTGGGTGACAAAAATGATTAACCATATGACTACTAGCGGAAAATGTGGCAGTTTACGTGGCAGGCAATCTACTAACCAAATGTCAGACCTAGAAAATGTATAGGGCAGTTCTACACCACACAAGGGATCACTCAACAACTAAAATCACATTTAAAGTTAAACGCAAAACCCAATGGTCTAAATGTCTTGCTGGGCTTTTTTGGGTTCTGTTTTTGTTTTTTTAAGTCTACAAATAAATGCTGTGAAATGAATTCTCAATATTCATTCCTTAGGAACAAACCAGAATAGATTCACCATATTTAGCACTAAGAGTGTTTATTTACACTCCAATAGTCTTTCACTGGAACTTACTATGGATTGAATTTTCTCCCCCTCAAAATGTGTCCACTTGGCGCAGTCATGACTTCCAGTATTATGCGGTTGTCTTCCCCGTTTTGTGGTCTGATGTAATGATCCCGTATTTTGTGGTGTGTTGTAAATCCTAACCTCTTTCCTAATATCTTGAGGCAGGATCAGTATGTGGCGTATCTTCAGTTTCACCTTTATTCAAGTCACCACCCTTACTCAAGTCAGTTATTCACTTGCATAACAGATATAGAGGAAGGAGAAGGGCTTCACAACTACTAAGGAAAAAGAGCAGGAACGGAACGCACCCTTCGGGCCCAGGGTCCCTGTGCTGGGGACTTCCAAGACCCAGGGGAAGGCCGATGCCAGGCACATGGAGCCCAAGGGGCCCACAGATGTTGAAAGGAGACATGGACCTTCCCCAAGAGCTGGCACCCTGAATTCCGACTTCTAGCTTCCTAAACGGTGAGAAAATAAATTTAGTAAAGCCAGCAACTTTAACAAGTTTACAATAGCAACAGATCACTAATAAAATTACAAACTCAATTTTTATATACTTCATTACAAGGAGGCACTTAATATTACAAGTCAAGCTGTCTCAAACAATTTCATTACTAGCAAGTCTCCGAGGTTTATTGTTTTATTGTAGCACTGTGGTGACCCCGTTTGTGCTCAGTGGTGTCTGGAAGAGTGGGGCCTTTCAGAAGCAGTTCACCAGTCCTCTCTTCTAAGCTGTGTGCTTTCTAACCGCCACCCAGTGAGTCGGGGAGCACCTAACTGAACGCGCCGCCCAAGGACTCATGGACTTGACAGGACGCTAGCAGGATTTTTATCTAAGAGGGAGCTTCAAAAAGTCATGGGAAAATCCCATTATCTTTTAATTCCATTTTTCTACACGTTTGAAACCCCTTTATATAAAATCAATAGGAGACCTTGTCAGGGATGCATTGGACTGCTAAGGACACCACCAATTCAAACCCACCAATTGCTCTGCCGGAGAAATACAAGGCTCTCTGCTCCTCCAAAGATTTAAAGACTAACAACGCCTCAGAAATCCTATGTAGGGTAGCCATGATTCAGATTCAGCTCAATGGCTGTTCATATACAATGTTACGATCTATAATATAAATACCTTTAGTATTTATTATACCTATAGCTTTAGTACTTGTTATTCAATAAAGCTCTTGGTGAGGGGAAGCCTTTCTTGTTTAAGTTCTATTTAACCTGGTCTAATTAAGCCTCTTAAACTTATTCCACTCTCCAGCCCTTTGTGCCTGAAGAAACTTGCAACACTGGCAAACATTGCCAGAAACACCTCAGATTCATTATCCATTTCATTTGGAATTAACTTGTGGTTTTCGCATCCAGATGATTACTTGAATATTTACAGTCATACAGTCAAGGAGTGGTAGCACTGTGGTCAAGGGCTTCACCGCCAACCAAAAAGTATTTCAAACCCGCCACAAAGGTGAGATAGTCTTTGTAGATTAGTTTTGGAAACCCTACAGAACACTCTACTCTGTCCTCTAGAGTCACCATCAACTGGACTCAAACTGAACATTTTTTCAAGTGGTATTGTACATCTTCATTGGAAAACTCTCTTGTCAAATCCTTAGCCCATTTTTAAATTGATCTTCTTGTTGGAAAAAGTTCTTTTTAGATTCTGGAAACAAATATCCTTCCAGATGTGTGATTTGTAAATATGCTCTCCTATTCTGCAGGGTGTCTTTTCAGCTTCCTGAGGGTGTCCTGTGAAGCA
This sequence comes from Tenrec ecaudatus, assembly GCF_050624435.1. Taxonomy (NCBI): domain Eukaryota; kingdom Metazoa; phylum Chordata; class Mammalia; order Afrosoricida; family Tenrecidae; genus Tenrec; species Tenrec ecaudatus. The sequence continues at coordinate 48,681,992 of NC_134534.1, forward strand.
CAAAACATTTTCATTTTGATGCAGTTCAATTTATGTCTTTTGTTGCTTATCCTTCTGATGTCTTACCTAAGATACCACTGTCTAGCTCAAGGTCACAAACAATTCACACCTACTTTTCTTCTCAGAGTTGTATCGTTCAGGTTTTAACATTCAGACTATTGATACATTTTGAGCTATGTGTAAGACAGTACAACTTCGTTCCTTGCAATAAGTGTTCTTTCCCATTGGAACGGTCTTGGCACCCTAGCTGAAAACCAACTGAACCTAAACATAAGAGCTTATTTTTGAATTCTCAATTATATTCCATCGACCTATATATTTATTCTTATGCCACCACACTGTCTCAATTACTGGAGCTTAGTTTTGTTTTGGAAATTGTGAACCAACTTGGTTCAGGATGGTTTGGGCTATTCTTGGATCCTCACCACTCCCACATGCTTGCCAATTTCTGCAAAGGTGGGCAGCTGGGTTCCTGACAGAGATTGTACAAAATGTGTAGATCAATCTGAGGGGTACAGCCATCATTAACAGTATTATATTGTCTAATCCCAGTACAAAAGATTTCTTTCCATTTAATTAGGCCATCATTAATTTCCCTCAGTAAACTTTTGTACTTTTTAGCATGTACCTCTTTCATTGCTTTTGGTAAATATGCTCCTAAGAAAATTACTATTTTTCTATGCCATTGTAAAAGGAATTACTTTACTAATTTCATTTTCAAGTTGTCCATTGTTTGTGCATATAATTGATTTTTGTACTTTGCAATATTTCTGAATTTATTAGTTTTAGTTGTTTTGTGTGTTTGTGAGCAAAAAAATCTGGTCCAAGTATCCAATCACCCAACTACAGTAAGGAGAATAAAAGTGTAGGCTATGAAATTTGTCCTGGTTTTAAAATAACCAATGGTTAAATCTGTGTGACAAATTAGTCAAGATAAAGATGCCCACTATTTGATAAATGTAATACCAGCTCAACTCGGACATCACAACAACTCCGGATCCAGGCAAGCAAACAAAATCCAAAGTCTAGCTCACTGGTTTTACATAAAGCGACAGGAAACGTGGGCCTGCAGCACAACCAGGAATGGCTCTTTCCAAAAGCAGTAGCGCTTTCATTACAGATTTAGTATGGTTCCTGACGTTTTAAAGTACATGCATTCTACACCACAGATCTAATGACAGTCTAACTTTCCACTCTGGATATTCAATTTGCTAAATATCTATTCTACTTAAAAGTATTTGAGTAATTCTACTTTTAAGATGAAATATTTTTCCTTAATTTGAGGCACCAGTTAAATGAGAAAGTATATAAAATTATCACTTGGGGAATACTAAAAAATAGCACTTCTAAATGGGAAAAATATTATTGTTGGGCATCAAAAATGGAAAGGCTGTTTAAAACTTAAGGATGATTTTAGGGGATTCCCTATTTGTTGTTCTTGAAATATTAAAGCTCAGGGCTTCAAAACCAATTTTAAAAGATGACACCGGCATAATATTTGAGTATCAACATGTTAAATCCTAACAATGCTTCTTCAACGATCACTCACACTCCAATGAAATGCTTTGCTTAATTTGAGTAGTTTTTGGAAGCATGATCCTAAACTGTGACCAAATTGAGAGCGCAAGAAACGTGAAGTCACACATCAAGTTAGTCAAACTTTGCATCAATTTTCATAATGCCTGTAGCCTCTCATATTTTAACAAGATCCAAAATACAGATGTTACAATTTATCTTTTCAATGTGTGTTACTAATGAAACTGCTCAAAGAAAAAAGCATTGGTAACAGGAACATTTCTCTGCTAGGGCTGACAAACTATATATACATGTTTAATTTTAGAGCAAAGCATTTTTCACAATGAAAGAATGTGGTTTATTAGTCATAATCGTTATCATCTGGCTAGCACGCTCTGGTTTTCTGTCTCAAAAGACCAAAATAGAAGGAATACATTCTTATCCTCTCTTCCTCTTTTATTTACAGAGTTACAAAGGTAAAGATAGTGAATTCAGTCTAGGGTTAGCTAAATGGATATTAACCCAAAGTTATCCCCTTAGAGTTAGAGTGTGTGAAAAGGTGTCAACATCTTGGGGGACAATGTTATCTGAAAGGCATCTGGGTTTCATGGCACTCAAGTTTAACAAGATTTCAGTCAGAAAATCTTGTTCTGAAAACTGCAGAGGAAATCTGATACAAAATTTTGCAAAATGAAGCTTGATATTCTGAAAACCACTATCTGTGAAGGGGTCAATAGATGCCTAGAACTTACACAATCCAACACTTTAAAATATCCAGAACCTACAGATTCATACAAAACTTCCTGAAAGGTAGACAAATTTAAATTACTGCTCTCCATTACAGCCGGAGGGCTTTGAACCTTTTCTGCAAACAGTCCTGTTGCAATTTGGTGAAGCCTCTGGATCCTTTTGCTGAAGAATGTAATGAAGGAAAATAAAGATTTACATATCAAGTATATTATAATCATTATAAAAATGAAACTTGCAATATATATGTATATGTACTGCTCTATCACATTAAATAATAAACTTGGTGATGTGTCATGATGACTGTAAACGCTGAAGAAATGGAGCATGAATATAGTTCTTGATGTCTATAATAACTGTAATCTGACACAAATACGATTTTAAAGCCTTATTGATGAGTCCCCAAGGGTGTAAACTGTTAACATACTCCATGACAGATGAAAAGGTTAGTGACCCAAGTCTATCCAGAGGTAACTTGGGAAAAAAACGCCAGGGACCTTGTTGGAAAAATCAGCCACCGAAAATCCTCCTGAGCACAACTCTCCTCATAACTCACATGGGGTTGCCATGAATCCGAATCGAGCCCCTGGCAACTGGATAGTCGATTGTTTGGGGATGACAACTTCACAAAAGCCACCGTGAGCTGTAGTTTATAGTCATAAGTAAAGGAAATGCAAGTTTGTAGGTTAAATGTGACAATAATGCACATCTCAAAAATCCAAGTCCTAGCGTTGAGTGCTTTACACACACAAAACAAGTCTTACCGGAGCAGTTTTACCTGCTAAGCAGCATCTATCTTTCTACAATATCTGACTTAGCTCAACAGTGAGATCCCTCTTAACATCTCTTCACCCCGGGGTCAAACCAGTCTCCGCTCTTTCTCCCACTCCTGACAGCAGGGTCGGATTCATTGAGCCAGTTCTCCAACACTGATTCACTTTGCCTTTCAGATGCAACATTCTTAACCAACCTGAAAACGTCCTCCACAAGCGGAGCCTAAAACCACTACCTGTTTTTGTTTACGGCCCTCCAAATTTCCACACCATATTATGAATAACAATGACTCACAGCTGGTTAGCAACTCAGAACCTATTTTTAACCGAATCCCTGCATTTAACAAACACTTCCTCATCGTCTACACCCCAGTAACTCCGGTCATAAGGCGATCTTTTAAAAATAAGTAATAAAAACAGGGGAAACGGTGCTTCGTGGAACCTCCTGCTAAAACTTTACACTAGTTGGAAGTCTCGGGTCGCCGCAACCGACTCCCTCCAGGCCTAGCTGGCTCGTCTCGCAACCCGTCACTGGGCCGGTCCCGGGTGAGCGGAAAGGGGAGCAACAGAAGAGAGCTCCCCCGAACAAGGACCAAGCGGGGAGGGCACTGCAGTCCAGGCCCGCGCCCTCCACGCCGGCCCGACGGCTCGGCCTCCACCCGCATCGCCCGGGTCCCCTGCCCATCCCCGCCCCGCCCGAGAAGTCACCTGAAATGACCAGCCAGCGAGCAGCGGCAGCACCACACCGGCATGGAGCGCGGCTCGCGGGACGCCCGGGCGCAGCCGCCGCCTCCCTCGGTGGGGCTGCCCGCTCGGGGCGCCCGCTGACTCCGGGTCGTGGGCCCGCAGGGCGCCCCGACCGCACGCCTCGCCGGTGCCGCGGCTGCCCGGTTGCGGCGGCTCCGCAGCGGGTCCCGCTGGGTCGCGCTGGAGACCGCCCTGGCGAAGCGGCTTCCGCTCCCCGCCTGCGAGGAGCCCGGCGCGCGCGGCCGGTGATCTCCGGGCCCCGCGCAGGGGGCGGGGCAGGAGCGGACGCTGCGACGGCGGCGGCGGTGGCGGCGCGCCGGCTCCTCCTTGCAGGTGCCCGGCGGCGGGCGAGGCTCGCGATTGGTGGAGCCGCGCCGCCGCGGGTGGCGGGACTCGCGATTGGTGGAGCCGTGCCGCCGCGGGGGGCGGGACCCGCGATTGGTGGAGCCGTGCCGCCGCGGGGCGGGTCCCGCGATTGGTGGAGCCGCGGGGGGCGGGTCCCGCGATTGGTGGAGCCGCGCCGCCGCTGGGCGGGGCCTGCTGGAGTCCGGGTTCCGAGGGGCTGAGGCCGGTGTCCATAGGCGAGCCGGCGCGGGGGCCTGTGGTGTGCCCCTCAGCGCCGCTCCACGTGCGCCCGGCCCGCGGCGGGGTCAGTCAGGCCGAGTCCGGCAGATGTGCGCCAGGTGGGCAAATTGATGGGCCGTACGGGAAGAGCTGCTAACCGATTGGCGGGACTGTGCGGCCTTAGTGACCCTAGGGACGCGCTGTCGCCTGAGCCCGCCGGGCGGTCCTCCCGCCCAACGCAATCGGGAATAGTCCAGCTTGCGAACCCCCGGAGGCCCCCCTTCCTGCCTTTTCTCCTGCTGCTCGGTTGGTATCCCAAGCCCCCAAGTACTGTGCCCGGAGAACTCGCCTAACCTCAGTGCCTGCTGCGCCCGCCAAGGTTGTGGAAGTGGAGCTTGAAGGGGTGCCCAATCATCCAAGAGTTAGGGGACAACTTGCAGCGCAGCTAAAATATCCCAGTGCTGCTGCCCCTACCCCTTCTCCTCCTTCCCAGAGCTATGAATTCATGTGGGGGAGCAAAAGCAAGTACAGAAAGGGTTTTTGTTTTTTTTTAAATCCTTCCCGGAGAGCCTTCTCTCCTGTAGCAATAGAGCTGACATTGCTGAGAACCAGGTCCAGAATCTCATTATGCGAGTAGCTGAATTACAATTCAACTGAATTGTAGATCTAGAGCAGTGTCTGATTCCAAAATGTGGGTAATCATTGGAAAAAATTGGGATCCTGAAACATGGGATGGGAACATATGGGCTGATGATCCAGAAGAGGAGGCTATTGAGCCCCTAGAAACAAAACAAACAAAAAAAAAATCCTTCCCAACGATTGTGAAGCAGTTGCTTATGAGAAAAGTACTGAATCGTGAACGTCCCTATTTGATGCTTGATAAAAATGAAAAGTGAAAGGAAAGAATTGATTGCCGGTGCAGCGTGTTCTACAGAGATGTTTCCACACCCCCACCCCAAAACCCTAAGACTGTTGCAGTTATATGGCATACTAAATTATCTTTAATTTTTGGATATAGTTATCGACGTGTTTCCTCAGATATTGCTGACTGTAATATTATACTATTTTTAGTCCTGTGGAATTTTAAAAATGTATGGTTTGTCCGCTCTCCAGAGTTCTAAGATACAAGGACACATTTACTACTTTTTAAATTATGGGTGTTTTTCTTCTTTGGATTCTTAACAGTTTGATATGTTCACCTTACTTTAATACTTTTTCCTAAAGTAAAACAAGTGGACACTTTTAACATTCATGATCTTATCTTTTTAAAGGATCCAAATTCCTGACAGGGTGTGCCCAGCCAGTCCAGACAAGTTAAACAGCACCTAATATTTTAAGAAAAGGAGCCAAGTTGGGCTACTGCCAAGTCATCAGTTCCAACCCACCAGCCACTCTGCAGGAAAAAGACCATGGCTTTCCACTCCCATAAAGAGCGTACATAGGTCAGTTTAAGACATGAAAAAATAACAATAATTTCTAAATTATCAAGAGTTCATGAATGAGGGAAGGTGGGGAAGGGGATGGGGAATGAGCTGATACCAAGGGCTCAGGTAGAAAATGTTTTGAGAATGATGACAGCAACAAATGTACAAATGTGCTTGACTCAATGGATGGATGTATCAATTGTGCTAATTATATGAGCCCCTAATACAATGATTGGGGAAAAGAGAGAGAGAGAGAGTTACAGTCTTGTAAGCTCACAGGGGCAGTTCTACCCTGACCTATACTGTGACAATGAGTCAGCAGTGGGTGGCTGTGAGTTTGGGTTGGTTTGAGGGAATACATTAAGAAGTTTAATTTAGAAGTACTTTGTATATAACTTTATAGTTTTGCTATCACTTTGAATATTCTTGCACACTTCTGGACCAAGCCAAGTGAGCGTGACAAATTACAGGCTTAATCTGCTTTCTATAAAAATCTTGTGAACCAGCAACATTGCTTATGGTTTACACCTAATGTCTTCTGATAAACTAGGCCACAGTGACTCCATAGAAGTTTGGGTTTGTTTTAAGGTATTTCAGAGTTTTCATATTTTTTATGTTGACATTTTAAGCGAGCTCTTATTTGCATATCAATCGTAGGATTGGTGAGAGAGTAAGGAAATTCATTCATTCATTCAGACACCAGTAGTGGCAGTGTAAATTAATATGTAGTCCATAACGACAGATCTCACAATCCCCTACCTGCAGTTCTCCATTCAGCACCCCCATATTTAGTGTGGAAGCTTATCTCGCAGTAGTAACCATGCCAGTGTACAGGACTATATTGAAGCTTAAATTGTGAGCACTTGCATTTTTGGAGGCTATACTTTATAGTGAAAAACCTAAATCCATTTTCCCGTTTCCTCTATTGATTTTCTTGTGACCGTTGACTATCTTTTCCTCAGACAGTATATTAGAAGGTGCAGTAGGGGAGAGGAAGCATTAGAACTGATTATGATGATATATATATTCAACTCTTTTTTGAAAGTGCTGTACCCATGGAAGTTATATGTGAATACTATATCAAGAAAACTAAAAAAGAAAAAGAAATCAACTTGACCAATGGTTATCAGGGGTGAAGGAGAAAGAGTTGTTGCTTACGGAGCTTTGAGTTTATGTTAATGATGGTGGAATACTTTGGAAAATGATAGCAATAATGGTGTACAACACAAAGGGTATAATCAACAACACTGTAGACGTTTACATGTAGAAGTCTACAAATACATGTAGGAGTTGTGGAGTTGGAGGCTGTTTTGTTGTGTATATTATTGCCACAATTAGAAAAAAATTACATGAATAACAATGAGTGCAAGAAAAAAATGTTGTAGAATTGAACATGGTGAGAGTTGTCCAACAATCAGAAACTACTGGATGGCAGTGAGCCCTATCCCCCAGACCCATCCTTTCCTCGAAGGAGCCCTAGTGATGTAATGAGCTACGCACTGGGCTACTAACCTCAAGACCAGCTGTTCTAAGCTACCAGCTGCTCTGGAGGAGAAAGATAAGGTTGTCTACTGCTGTACACATTTAGTCTCAGAAACACAAGTGGGCATGGGCAGTTCTATGAGTTGGAATGGACATGATGGCAGTGGTAGAAAAGAAGCTGGACTTTGGATGATAGCATTTTGCAAGACCAGCGACGTCTTCATTGAAAATACGTTTTCCCAGCAATATAAGCAACCACTACACATGTGAAAGACTCTCAATGACATAGATTGACATAGGGGCTGCAACAATGGGCCCAAATATAACAACAATTTAACAATTGTAAGTATGAGGCAGGGTCAGACAGTGTTTTGTTCTGTTGTATATAGGGTCACTGTGGTAGCTACATAATCTAGTGTTAGTTTGGGACTTGAGAGGATTAGGAGTGAAGGGGTGGAGTCTAGCCTATCAATCTGGATACAGCCAATGAGACCTCTGTGTGGGCATAGCCTTCTCCTGAGAATTCTGTGAACTCCTGTATTTCCTCCTTGGAGGTGGGAGACACTGCTCTCTCTCTGGTCACTCCCTGCAAGACATCCCTGAGGAGAAGCCACATGAACCTACCCTGATGCAGCCAGAACCCTGGACCTTAAGAAGCCACTTGGAAACCCCTGCTAGCGCTGAGCTGCTCATAATGCCTCTGGAGCCAGAAGACTTCCCACCTACTGGCCTGTGATCCGCCTGCATTTGGCATCATTGCATGTGTTTCATGAGTCTGAAGAGGACTTTATAGATTGATGTTGGACATAGGGGCTAATATCGGACTTAGGGACTTGATCAAGACTTGGCTGGGATGTTTTCTCAATATTCAACAGCTCTTGTATATAAACCTCTTTCCTATACACATATGAGTGTCTTAATTAATTTATTTCTCTAGTCTACCCGGACTAACACAGTCACTGAGTTAGAACTGATTCAACAACACCGAAAGAAAAACATGTGGACTAGACACACAGGAATCAAATTGACTATACCTATGGAAGAGATGATAAAGACACTACTCAATATCATCAGCCAGAATAAGGCCAGGGTCCAACAGGGCAATGGACCATCAACTAATCATATACAAGTTCAGGTAGAAGATGAAGAAAATAAAAATACATGCATGAGAGCCAAAATAAGACCTTGCATATATCTCACCTGAATTTGCAGATCATCTCAAGAACAGATCTGATGTATTAAACACAAATCACCAAAGATCAGAGAAGCTGTGGGATAACATCAATGAGATCTTACATGAGGAGAACACAAGTAATTTAAAAGCAAAGAAAAAATACCAAAGTGAATGTCAGAAGAGATTCTGAACATTGCTATTGAATGTAGAGCTGTTAAAACACATAGAAAATGATAAAGCATTAAGAGCTGAACAGCACATTTCAAAAGACAACTTGAGAAGACAAAGTAAAACATTATAAGGCAATGCGCAAAGACTTGGAGTTACAATACCAAAAGGGAAGAAAATGTTCAGCATATCAAAAGATGAAGGAACTGAAGAAAAACTCAACACTGTACGATTCTATGGGGAAAATACTGAACGGCATGGAAAGCATAAAGAAGTTGGAAGGAATACACAGGCACTGAACCAAAATGAATTGGTCAACCTTCAACCAGGAAGAATGATCACCAACCCGCACTGTTTAACAGAAAACAAAGCTCCAGTAATTGAAGGAATACCAATAGAAATGTTTCAACAAATTAATGTGATGCTGCAAGAACTCACTAGTCTATGCTGGAAATTTGGATGCTACCTGGCCAATTAACTGGAAGAGATCTTTCTATACACGAGGGTGTACCAAAAAAAGGAGAAAACGTAAAAAAGCTCCACTGGGTGGAGCTTTTGTAGTATGGATTTTTCCTGCTAGGCGAGCATCCAGCAGCCAGCTCTGAGTTAGTGCAACCAGTGGCGTTGCCTGGGAAGGTTCTCTCTGGTCACAGTGAATTTCTTCATTAAAGTTTCACTCAAACCTTGTTTTTTGTGATGGCTGATTTAAGAGAACAATGTGAGGCTGTGAAATGTTGTTTCCTACTCAGGAAAAATGTCACAGAAAATGTGAAGTTGAGCACAGCTTACAAGGACAGGGCTATGGGAAAAACTCAAGTGTATGCATGGTTTTCTTATTTCAAAATAGGTGAAATGTCGATTGATGACAAGCCTCGTTCTGGACATCTGTCAACTTCCTGAACAGATAATAATGTTGGCTTGTAGTGCATTTGCAGTTCATTCCACCAAGTCAGACTGTTTAACAAATTTTCTATTTAGAGGTTCTGAAAGGATTGTATAACAGTGTGCAACAAAATAGGCCTGATTTGTGGCAGATGGAGCACTAGTTTTGCCACCACGACAATGCACCTTCTCACACAGCCATCTCAGTGTACCAGTTTGGGACAAAAACAGAATGCATCTCTTGCCCCATGCACCTTGTTCTCCTGACCTCGTGCCATGTGTCTTCTTTTTGTTTCTGCGAGGGACATGAAAGTATAGCTATTTGACAATGTAGAAGAAGTAATGGAAAAAAACAAGGGATGTGCAGTCAGCTACCCAAACAGATGAATTTGAAAAATGTGTCCAAGAATGGAATCACACATTTGACAAATGTATTGAGTGTAACAAAATACTTTGAAGGTAATAAGGTTGTTTTGTAAAAAAAAAAAATTTAAAAATACATAGCTTTGAAAAAAATTCCAGGTTTTTGTGTCCTCATATGAGCTAATTCCAATGACCCATCGCAGCCCTATGCAACAGAGTAGAACTACCTCTGTGGGTTCTGACACTGTTAACTTTTTATTATTATTAATCATTTTATTGGGGAGCTTTTACAAGACTGTTAACTCTTTACAAGAGTAGAAAGCACCATCTGGTGTTTTTGAACTGCCAACCTTGCAAGTAGCAGCCAACATGGGATCACTATGCCTTCGTTAATAGCACAAGCAAGTAGAATTTGAGTGACAATAATTCAAAACTGGAATATTGGCTGGAAACTGATAGAAATTCAAAGTGGATTCAGAAGAAGATGTGAAATGAGACATATCATTACTAATATTAGGTGAATTTTGGCTGAAAGCAGAGTGCCATAAAGATATTTACTTGAGTTTTATTGACTGTGGAAAAGTGTTTGTGTGAATATTAACAAACTGGATAAAAGTGGGAATTCCAGGACTTATTTATGCTCAGCTGGAACTTGTCTGGAGACCTGAAGACAGTTGCTATACTACTTAGTCTGAAATCAAGAACAGTGTGCTTGAGGATTGCATCCTATCATCAGCCTTAGTCAATCTGTATGGTGAGCAAATAATCCAAGAAGCTGGATGAAGTAAAAATGAATGTGGCATTAGGATTAGAGGAAGGCTCATTAACAACTTGCAACATGCAGATGACACAACCCAGCCAGCTGAAAACTGAGAGGACCTAAAGTGCTATTGATGTATGTATATGTATGGATTGTGGTAAGAGTTGTTTGAGTCCCTAGTAAAATGTAAAAGAAGAAAAGAGAAAAAAATGATTAGGGCAAAGACTGTACAGATGTGCTTTATACAATTGATGTATGTGTATATATATGAACTGTGAAAAGAATTGTATCAGCCCCAATAAATTGTTAAAATAAAAAAAATACAGAAAAAAAAGAAGATTAAATTATTAAACTGTATAAAATTAAAAAAAAAGAATAAAAGTCATACATCAGTATGGACCACAACTCAATGTAAAGAAAGCAAAAATCCTTAGAACTGGGCCAGTAGACGATGCCATGGTAGGTGGAGAAATTGTCAGTGTGGTCTACGACTTTATTGTACTTGAACCAACAGTTAACACCCAGGGAAGCAGCCATCAAGATATTAAATGATGTCTTCCCTTGGGCAAGTCTGTAGCCCAAGCCCTTTTTGAAATGTTAAAATAACAAAGATGTGCACCTGATACGAGTCAGCGAGTTTTCAATTTCGTCGTATGCATGCAAAAATGAATAAGGGAGATTGCAGAAGAATTGGATTATGGTGTTAGGAGAAAATCTTGAAAGTACTGTGGACTATTTGAAGAACAAACCAAATATGTCCTGTACAAAGAAAACCCAGAATGCTCCTTGGAAGCAAGGATGTCAGGACTTGGTTTCATGGACTTTGGACACATTATCAGGAGAGCTTAGTGCCGGGAAGAGGCTGTGGGGGAGGAATGTAGGGGCGGGGGACACACACAATATCATTCTTGTTAAAGTAGAGGATAAGTGAAAAAGAGAGCCTAGATGAGTTGAATTGACAGTGGTTGCAATAGTACACTCGAACATAGCAATTATGTGGTGGCACAGGACGGTATCTCATTTTATTGTGCATAAGGTTGCTATTGGTAGGTTTCTGGAATGGTTTGCCTCAGTTCCTGCTTCTCAACACTGAAAGAATTCACGTGGCAGAAGCACTTTTGTAATCTAAGTAACTTTTATGAGGGAAAGGGGAGTTTCGGGTAGTACACTCAGAACGTACGCACTATGTCTGGAAAACTTGCAAGGTCACGAGGCAGGGACTGTGGGAGTGTTCACGACCGAAAATGGCCATTTCCGGGGAGTGTGAATAACCACATGGAAAATGGCCTTTAAGAGGAGTCCACAGAACCGAAAGAATACCTGAGCTGAAAAAGGAAGTTTACACACTATGGAAGTCAGAGCAGTAATAACTGTAATAACATAGTCAGAAATATATCAGGGAGGTTCAAAGCTTTCGTGGGAAAATAGAATTACAAGATAAAGGGAATTGGCAATAGAAATACCACATGATCCAACAATACCCTTGCTGGGCATATACCCCAAAGATGAAGAGAAAGTACATGAACAGATGCTGCCCCATGTTCATTGAAGCACAGTTCACAATAGCAAAAGGCTGGAAACAGCCCAAATGCCCATCAGTAGAAGAATAGGTTAAAGGAACTCTGGTCCATACATACACCAGAATTCTATGCACCCTGAAAAACAGAGATGCAGCACTTCATGACATTGAAGAACCTGGAAACCATTATGCTGAGTGACGTCATCAATCAAATATTGTATGAGTCTACTACTTTAAAGACAATCACCAACACAAAGGCAAAATTCTGCTCTCAGGTCTTGTAATCTTCTAATATGATCTCCCATGCACTAAGGTAGAGATCTTGCTTAGTGCCCGTGGAGCATCTGTCACTTCTTTTATATGTACATCTTTCAAACACACTTCAGCAGAGGAGAACTCATTTCAGCTGGCGTCAGTTTCTCAAGATGGGGGAGGAGGGACAAGACTATTCAGTTGCTGCCATACAACATTGGGCTAAGGTCACTCCAATCAACACACACCCCGATGAGGACAACAGTGATAAGTGAACCTTACTGGAAATTCAAGTCCAGATGTGGGGAGGGGGTATATCTGAAAGAGGGCAATTGCATTTCTATTGGTGGGTAAACCGGGTGGAACAACCTTCCACCAGTAAAACTGCTGAATAATACTTATGCAGAACTGAAGGGGAGATTGCCCAGGCCTCTATTTCTAATTGGACACCTTTGACCGTGTTCCCATCCAGCTCTTAGTGATCCAGCCATGTGTTATAGAATACTGGGATTTAGGCTCTGTCTTTTCAAAATGCATAAAACCCTTTATAGGTCACACCAGAAGAGTATGATGTGAAAGCCTTATTCAGTGACCTGGGCTTTTACCTCAACTCACCAAAAGCCGATTTAAGGGACTGACATGCTGCTTGGTCCTCATGTGAGAAGCAGAAAACTGCTGTCCTCTGGTTATGTAATTGGTGGGCACTTGGATTTTGGTTCTAATCTCTTGCTTTGAGGGTACCCAATGCTGGTGTCGTAGGACTACCATATAATTACTATTTTAATTCTCTTCTTGCTTTCTTATAACATGTATTGCTAGTCTGGTAAGCACAGTCCTGCCTTTGTGAATGAGGGTTTTTTTGGGAAAGTTTTGCCCTATTACCAACCCTCATTGTTGATGTAAATAGTGTCCAGTCACTTAAGAATTTAATCTGTTCAAATGACTGATATAGACATTGCAGTCCAAAAAGCCAGTCTGTACATGTACAATTTCCTTTTCTCAACAATGTTTTAAGTTCTATACCATTGGCTACATTATCAATAGAATTACCTTATACTCCAGGGGAGTGATTTGTAATTTCTCCATCATAAAATAATAATAATATCTCTGAAATGGAACCAGAGACTTATGTAAACCATAGATATATGAATAGATTTGGGTTTTTCACTTAATTCTAGCCCCAATCTAAGAATAAGTGCTTCTTATGTGGCCCTACATGCTACTTGCCCTCATGAAAAGATCATTGAAGATATGGGAGCCACAGTAAATTGTGGTGAGGAAATCTAATAGTTCCCAGGTATCAAAGAATAGCATCCGGGAGCTTAACAACTTGTTTAAAACAAGAAGCCATCTCAGTGAGGCATCAACTAAAACCACATGTAACAAGCAAACCAGCTTGTGAGATCCAAGTATTATAAGCAATAAAAATACAAATCTTAAGGCACAAATGGAATCAGAGCTTAAATTCTGAACACCCAGTTTGCAAAAGTTATGAATGACAGTGGAAACCCAAAATCCATTTGCAGGGTCCCCACATAGATTAAATCCCCCATGAACTCCTTCTGACCACAGTCCAGGGATGGGAATAGCTTTGTTAGAGATCACATGATCTCTCTTTTGACCTGTTTCAAAGTTGTTTCAGTTTTTAATATTTTCTTTCTTTTTGATTGAGCTATGGTATTTCTGTTTTGTTTGGTCATTGTTGTTTTCTTCCTGTTTGTATTTTGTATGATTATCTGGATCTGAAATCCAGGAGAGGTAAACCTATTGTGTTATTCTAGGTAGACTAGAGAAACAAATTCATAAGCACTCATATATGTATGAGAAAAGTGTATATACAAGAGCAATTGAACATTGAGAAAACATCCCAGCCCAATCCAGACCAAGTCCATATATCCCAGATTAGCCTATATGGTGGATGGGAGGTCTTGTGGATCGAGTGGCATTGTAAGCATCTCAGCCAGCGCTGGCAGGAGTCTTCAGGGCAGCTTCATGTGACTTCTCCTTAGAAATATGTCAAAGGGAGTGAGCCTTGTCAATAGAGAGTCTCCAAGGGAGTGAGTAGGGAGAGGGTGTCTCCTGATTTCCAAGAAGGAATTCTGGAGTTCCCAAAATCCTCAGGAGAAGGCCAGGCCCACACAGAGGCCTCATTAGCTATCACCTGATTGACAGTCTAGACTCCACCCCTTTGCTCTTCATCCTCAAATTGATAACTGATTATATAACTGCCATACCTCTAGACACTATAATTAGATTAATAATTACCAAGGGCTTAGCAGGGGATGATGGGGGGAAATGGAGCACTAACATCAATGATATCAAAAAGAAACTTTCTAAAATTGATTACAGTGGTGAATGTACAATTCTTCTTAATATAATTGAAGAATTTGTATGATATGTGAATTACATGCCAATAAAACTATTTTTAAAACAGATCATGGAATTTCCCATGAACTTTTTAGAACTCATTCTCACTTTTTAAAGTAATGAAAGAGATCTTGTGCATTTAATGCTAACTTAAAAAATGCGTGGTAAAAAAAAAGTCACTAATGAAACTACATAGACCTGGATATTTCTTTGGAGGATTTAAGAAATTCTAAATTCAGTTTTTATTACTAGTTGTAAGGCTGCTCAGAAATCTATTTTATATTGGGTGAGTTATGGTAAGTTTTTCTTATTTCTAAAAAAATCAGTGCATTTTACTTGAATCGGCAGTCATGAAAGCCGAAGCCAAAAAGCCATACTGACTGGGCAAAACTGTTGCAAAAGACTTCTTTACAGTGTTAAAAAGAAAAATATGTCACAGTGGAGATCAAGGTAAGCTGGCTCCAAGTCACACTATTTTCAATCACCTCATATGCATGTGGAAGGTGCACAATGATAAGGAAGGCCATCCACTCAAGTACTCCCTCAATGCAAGAATATTTTTTCTATTAAATTGGCATTATATAATGCTCACCTTCCCAACCCAACCACTGAAGACAAAGCGGGTGCATAAGCAAATGTGGTGAAGAAAGCTGATAATGTCCAGCTATCAAAAGATATAGCATCTGGGGTCTTAAAGTCTTGAAGGTAAACAAGCAGCCATCTAGCTCAGAAGCAACAAAGCCCAATGGAAGAAGCACACCAGATTGTGTGATCACGAGGAGCTGAAGGGATCAGTTATCAGACATCAAAGAACAATAAATCATATCATGTGTGCTCATCTCCATGATATGATCGCTGAAGACAAATGGGTGCATAAGCAAATGTGACGAAGAAAGCTTATGGTGCCTGGCTATCAAAAGATACAGCATCTAGGGTCTTAAAGGCTTGAAGGTAAACAAGCGGCCATCTAGCTCAGAAGCAACAGAGCCCACCTGGAAGAAGCACACCAGCCTGTGCTATCACGAGGTGTCGAATGGATCAGGTATGAGGCATCATCAGAACAAAAAGTCATATCATTGTGAATGAGGCAGAGAGTGTGAAGTGGACACCCAAAGCCCATTTGTGGGCCACTGGAGATCCCTTGCAGAGAGGCCTCGGGGAGGAGATGAGCCAGTCATGGTGTGATGTAGAAACAATGAAACATACAACTTTCCTCTAGTTCCTAAATGCTTCCTCCCCCTCACCCCCTATCATGATCCGAATTCTACTTTGCAAGTCTGGGCTAGACCAGAGGATGGACACTGGTTCATATAAGAACCAGAAACACAGGGAACCCAGGGCGGATGATCCCTTCAGGACCAGTGGTGCGAGTGGTGATACTGGGAATGTAGAGGGAGGGTGGGTTGGAAAGGGGGACCTGATTACAAGGATCTACAGGTGACCTCCTCCCTGAGGGACGGACAACAGAAAAGTGGGTGAAGGGAGACATCAGACAGGGAAAGATATGACAAAATAATAATTTACAGGGTTCATGAGGGAGAGGGGAGTGGGGAGGGAGGGAAAAAATGAGAACCTGATGCCAGAGGCTTAAGTGGAGAGCAAATGTCTTGAGAATGATGAGGGCAATGAATGTACAAATGTGCTTTTACACAATTGATGTATGTATGGATTGTGATAAGAGTTGTATGAGCCCCTAGTAAAATGATTAATGATAATAAAAAAGAATTGATGCAACTAATCTATGGGATGGGCAAAAAATACTGAGTATACCATGGCTGCCAGATGAATGAACAAACCTGTGTTGGAAAAAACCCAGCCAGAAGACTTCTTAAAACAAGAATAGTGAGATTTCATTTAATGTACTTTGGACATGTTGAATTAGGTGAAACCAGTTTTGAAGAAGGACATCATACTTAGTAAAGTATAGGATCGTGAAAGAGTAGAGGACTCTCAATGAGATTACGTGAACCAATGACTCCAGGACCAAATGGGAGAAGAGTACAGGACCAGGCGTTGTTTTGTTAAAAGGTATATGGGATCACAAAGAGTTGAAACTAACTTGAAGGAACTTAGCAGCAACAACAAAGAATGGTGAACAGTCAGAATCCAAATAATAATCGATAAAATTCAATCTGATATTTCAAGTGGGGAAAAAGGACAGAATGTATGCATATCACTTTTGTATCCATGAAACAAATAAATGTAACTATAAAGACAAGGTAATAATAAATTCAATTACAAGTCACAAAAAGAAACAAATACAAGGAAATATTAGAAAAACCAATGAATTGTAGGTTAATATGTAGCAACAGAATGTTACCAGTTGAGGTCTTGTCTTTACCAAAAGAATGTTTTGCTTCGAGCAGGCATACAGAAGATATTGAAAAAAATTTTTAATCATTTTTTGGGGACTTGTATAACTCTTATCACAATCCATACATCCATCCATTGTGTCAAACACATTTGTACATTTGTTGCCATCATCATTCTCAAAACATTTTCTTCCTACTTGAGCATTTGGTATCAGCTCCTCATTTTTCCCCTCCCTTCCTGCCCTCGCTCATGAACCCTTTTTTTAATGAACCCTTGATAATTTATAAATTATTATTTCATGTGTTACACTATCTGATGTCTGCCTTCACCCACTTTTCTGTTGTCCGTCCCCCAGGGAAGGGGTTACATGTAGATCATTATGGTCAGTTCCCCCTTTATCCCCCACCTCCTCTTTCCCCTCCTGGTATTGCTACTCTTATTATTGGTCCTGGGGGGTTGATCTGTCCTAGATTTCCTGTGTTTCCAGCTCACATCCTCTGGTCTAGCTGGATTTGTAAGGTAGAATTGGGATCATGACAGTGGCGGGAGGAAGCATTTAAGAACTAGAGAAAAGTTGTGTTTCATTGGTGCTACACTGCACCCTACTGGCTTGTCTCCCTGTGACCCTTCTGTAAGCGGATGTCCAGTTGCCTACAGATGGGCTTTGGGTTCCCACTCCGCACTCATTCACAATGATAGGATTTTTTGTTCTCGGTCTATGATACCTGATTCTATTGACACCTTGTGATCACACAGGCTGGTGTGCTTTTTCCATGTGGGCTTTGTTGCTTCTCAGCTAGATGGCTGCTTATATATCCTCAAATCTTTAAGATGCTATATGTTTTGATGATACTGAAGATTTTTAAAAATCATTTTATTGGGGGCCTGTACAACTCTTATAACAATCCATACATCGATCCATTGTCAAGCACATTTGTAAATTTGTTACCACCATCATTCTGAAAACATTTTCTATTTGAGCCCTTGGTATCAGCTCTTCAGTTTCCCCCTCCCTCCCCAACCCCTGCCTCATGAACTCTTGATGATTTATAAATGTTTTGTGTGTCATGTCTTACACTGTGACACCTCCCTTCACCCACTTTTCTGGTGTCCGTCCCCTAGGGAGGGGGTTATATGTAGAGCCTTGTGATGGGTTCCCCCTTTCTACTCCACCTTCCCCTTCCCCTCCTGGTATCACTACTCTCTTTATTGGTCCAGTCAGGGTGCAGTATAGAAATGAAGAAACATACAACTTTCCTCTAGTTCTTTAATGCTTCCTCCCCTGACTATCATGATCCCTATTCTACCTTACAAATCTGGCTAGACCAGAGGATTTACAGTGGTACAAATAAGAACTGGAAACAGGGAATCCTGGACAGATGACCAGTGGTGAGAGTGGCGATACTGGGAGGGTGGAGGGAGGATAGGGTAGAAAGTGGAAACCAATCACTAGGATCTACATATAACCTCCTCCCTGAGGAACAGATGCTGAAGAATTTTATGATAGGCTCCTAGGAAGAAGGAAGCCATATCCTGTCCTGCTGACTTATTTGCTTCCTTACTCCGTACAAGCACTCCTTGACTTTTAAGGATTCTCTCAGGCAATCTCCTCAGAATTTAAGTCCTGCAAAGCTCTGTCCCCACTAGATGATACAGGGTAGTAACCGGTTCTGAGAAATACAGTACATTCTGGGAATGTCAGTAAACAAACCCGTAACCATTCTGTTTAAAATAACTAGAAGGTTTTATTAAGAGGCAAAGCCTGATTGCTGGGATTTTGCTGAGCTCTATCCTATTCAATTATGCAAGGGAATCATTCTTGCCCCTGTCTCTGGTCCAAGTCTTTCCTTTGTCTCCTCAGCCTAGTCTCGAGCACAAGACACAGTAGATAGTGAAAGGGCCCTTTCCTCCCCATCCAAACATCTTCATCAATGGACATTTTGACTATACAGTCAAACTAGAAACTGACAGGAAAATCTCCAGATGGCAGAAATAAAAGAAACTTAGTCTATGGAGCAGTAATGGAGGAGTGGAGGCTGAAGTAGCTTACATAGCAAGCTTGACCTTAAGTGGCCACACAGTAATTCTTGCCAAGGAGAGGTCTGGTTGCACTTGTTGCTTCAGAGCAAGACACTCCCTGCCCGTTTCAAAGGGTCTTGGTTTGCAGAGACCTTTTGGCATGATGGTTACTGCTGGGCTGCTACCCACAAAATCAGCAGTTCAAAACCACCAACTGTTTTTGTGGAAGAAAGATGAGGCTTTATATTTCTGTAACAAACATTTGGAAATTAATTATTATGTTTAATAGTGGGATGCTGGAACTATCATAAGTGTTCATAAAGAGTGTCCTGGGTACAACATGTAACTTCAGTCCCTACATACAACCAGGAGTCAGAAAGGGCTGATATGAAGTCAACTCCGCCCCGCTCACTGCCATAAAGTTGATTACAAACAAAAGCGACCACATAGGTAGAACTGCCCCTATGGGTTTCTGAGATCATAACTCTTCCCCGAGTAAAAAAGCCTGCTCTTTCTTCTGTGGAGTGGCTGGCCATTTCAAACTGCTCACTTCACTATTGGCCATCTCAGGTGTAACCAATATATAACCATTATAGAAAAACCCAAACCTTTAACCCTGTCAGAAACTGCGAGGAAACTTGGCCTTTATTTGGGACCCCTAGGCACCCACAGGAAGCCAGTATGTTAGAGTCCAAACTTAGTCCACTTGCTTGGCTCTGTGAGCTTAAATTGAGCAGTTTCCATTACAACTGGGCCAGGTCTGGTGAAATCCATGTAGTCTTAACAGAGGCAAACATAAAACAGTGTAATTATTAAGTGTTTACAGTCCTGGGCAGATAATATAAGCCCTCAATTCACCTCCATTGGAGATACATTTAGAGATTATAATCGATTTGAGGAAATGAACCACCGTGAGAAAGTATTAACAGGCACAACAAATCGAGAATTTGCACACCAAGGACCAGAAAAAAGAATACGATCTAGTGTGAGAGATACTTTGAAATAAATATTTGTGAGGAAGGAAGGAAGCAAGGAAGGAAGGAATATAATTCACAATGAAAGAACAGGCACCTTTTAAAATAATGCAGGCATGTCTGTAAACAAACAAAACAGAATACTGGAAATAGAACATGTAGTCAGAGAGGGCAAAGTATTTGGCAAATAGCTTTCAAATCTCTTTTCTTTCATTAGTTTCATGAAAGCTCTGGCGTCTTGTGTTACTAAATCCTTGCATGCAAGGTATTTTTAAACAGGAAAGGAGCGTATGATACCCTCCCCGCCTCCCTCTCTAGAATTGTACGTGGAAGGCTAGATGTGTTTTACTTGTGTTTCTTGAAATTGGCTTCACCAATGTTGGTCAAGGAAATCTTGTAGAAATCAAGAATAGCAAAACTTACGTTAGAAATTCCAAATGTGATCTCTTGTTCTGAGCTTTGGATGCCGCTTTAAATTTCACACATACTCAGTGAGAAACTACCTTGATTTTTTTAAAACCATGGTGTATGCATTAGCACAAAATTCACACAATAAATCCATTGTTTGGCAAGTTATCTCCCTTCCCCACAACAAAGAACACCCTAAGAAACATTTTAGTTATAACTAGGTAAAAGGCAGTTCGACATTTGATCAAATGACTGTTAACTGTCATGATTGGTGAACAATCTGAAATGAAATTTAAGAAATAAATAGCGCATTTATGAAGCAAGCTATTAATCATAAGATTGATGACAAGTTGCTTTGGGATTGAGAACAGGGCTGTTGTGTTAGATGCTCCTGCATTGGGCCCTCACTCATAGAGATCCTGTGCACCATAGAAAAGCGGCTCAGTTTGGCAGGTAGAATGCCAAATTGTACAGCCACCATCCCACTGCCCTCTAGTCACTGCTCACTCACAGCGCCCCTATGGGACAGAGTAGAAACGTCTCATTGGGGGTCCAAGGCTGTAAATATTTATGAAAGCTGACTGCTACTTCTCTCTCCCGCAGAGATCCATGGGCTGATGAACTCAAGATAGGCAGATAAAGGCTGTAGGCCACTGGCCCAAGTTCCACAAACCAGAGCTGAGATGAGCACACAATGGATGTCGTGCACACAGTAAAGAAAGGAGCTCCAGGACTCCGTATGTAGCACAGGCCTCGGAGATGCTGCACCCTTCCAAGCAACCACAAAAGGGCGAATCTTACAATAAGGTGGGGCACACAGATTTTGTGGTTTTCTAGTGCCCATAAAGGTTATGTTTACACTGTCTTGCGATTTATTAAGTGTGCAATTATACTATGAAATGGTTTGAAAAAATCGTGAGAATATCATATAACACAGTGGGATAGTTAGGTTTATTTTGCCAACTTTGTTTCCTTAGTAACGTGTGGGCGGAGTTGATTGCAGGGCAGCCAAGATAAATGCTTTCTGAGGCTGGCTGGCTTTCTTTTTCTTCCTGATGATCAGACTAGCAAGCTGCTGCCCGAGCTAGTCCTTTACCTCAACCATGTGCTGTGCTAGTGTGGGCGGAGCCAACCCATGGATCTTGTAGCCTTGCTGTGCAATGCTAGAGCTTGCGGCTCCTTCGAGATCTGCTTCGCCACTCTGCTCGTGGATCGATCATGTTGCCTTATCGGGCTTTGTTAGAGCTTGACAATCCGTTGGGACTTGCTTTGCTAAGCTCCCGCCAAGTGGCCTCTGCTGTGCCTCAACTTCTCATCTTCCTGCTGTTTCCGCCCCACCCTCTGGCCTTGCCCAAGTGCAGACTCCACTGTCTGCTTCTTTGACCTTGGACCAGTAGCCCCACATGAGTTGAAGGACCTTCAGTATATTAACTGTTCCACAAAAGGGAGTTGAACTGAGCCCTCTGTACTGTTGTGTAGACTAATTAGCTATTATGTTCCATCTCACTATATAATAAGCCTATCCTTTTATATATACATAATCATAAGTGTCCTGGTTTTGTTTCTCTAGAGAACCCTGTCTAACACACACAGAGATGTGAAGTGAGCACACACAGAATGATGCAAACAGACCTGGTCGATTTAGAGTTGCCATAAACTGTCCATTTGTTTTTAGAAAGCAGTATCTGTGATGTGCAATGAAGCTAAGCACAATCAAATGAGGCAAGCCTGTGCATAATATTCTAAGAAGTCCTAGTGGTGCAGTGGTTAAGAATTAAGCTGTAAACCAGAAATATAAGGTACGAGCCCACCCATTGCTCCATTGGAGCACTGATTAAACAGTTGCTGTCAAGTCAATTCCCAATTATAGGACGCTCTGGGGAAAAGTAGACTTGCCCCCAAAGGGTTTCCGAGGTTGTAAATCTTCTTGGGGGTAGACTACCACATATTGCAGTTAATGGTCAGAAGGGGTGGGGGGCATATTTGACCTTCTCTACCTTTCCAAATTGCCATGAGGCAGGAGTGAGATATGTCATTATGAATTCAAAAACAATATACATATACATGTATACAGATATTCCTTAATATTGCATCAACACAAGTTAAAATAATTTTGTATTTCCATTAATAACTGTGCCTGCCACCTCTTAATTTCCCAGATGGGATGGGCAAATAATCATTTCAGAGAATGGATTAGTTAGAAAGATATCCATAATTGTATGTCCTTTAAAATAGATCAAATGGATTAAGGGAAGGTAATGCATTTTGCAAGATGCTGATGGTACAAGTTTACACAGTACTAATAAATTAATATAATAGTATTTAAATCAAACCAATAACCTTCAATTTAATAAAAGAAAACAAAAGCAAGTTATTTTTCTGCAATCAATATTTTTGATGACTTTTCTAATAAAGGCTTAGTTACTACCACCAACCAAATAAAATCTCTCTCTGGCTCTAAAACTAATTTGTCACTGAAAATGGATGAATGGAGTTAATTAAATTATCCCCACACTTACTATTCTTTTGAGTTATAAGAAAAATACAATCCTTTGAAAGAAATGTAAATGCTATGAACTTTTAAAGAACTCAACCAGCAGAAAATATTGTTAAGGTAACTATTTCATGAAATGCTAGTGGCTATTCAACAGCAAAACTATCGAATTGAAAAATGGGTGGGCCACATGAACAAGCTCTTCACCAAAGAAGACACTCAGGTAGCCAAGAAACATAAGACATTCCCACAATATTTAGCCACTTTGACTAGAGAAACAAATCCAGTGACACTCATTTATGTGTAAGAAAGAGCTTTATATCAAGAAAACACTGCAACCCAGTCCACCTCAAAATCCATAAGTCTAATACTGGCCCATAAGTCTCTCTTCAAACTGACACAGCCACATGCAATGAGGCAGAATGCAGGAAGATCACAGGATGGGGGATGCAAAGTCGTGGGTCCAGTGGTGGTGGAAGCATCACAGGGTTCTGGCAGGTCTCGGCATGGCTTGCCAGCAGGAAGGTGAAAGTAGAGAGAGAAGGGGAGGTTGCAAGTAGCCTCCTTCTGAGAAGGCCACACATACAAGGAAGCACCATCAGGCTGTAACCTGATTGACAGGCTGAATATTTCCCTACACTTTTATATATCTTCAAATTAGTATTAAATTATGTAACTACCACACCTGGCAATTAGAAAC
This sequence comes from Tenrec ecaudatus, assembly GCF_050624435.1. Lineage (NCBI taxonomy): Eukaryota > Metazoa > Chordata > Mammalia > Afrosoricida > Tenrecidae > Tenrec > Tenrec ecaudatus. The sequence goes on from NC_134534.1 coordinate 48,705,637, forward strand.
TTTTGTACTATATCCCATAATCCAGAATAAAGTGTGGGTACCTGTTTTTGCAGCCCCATCCCCTGGATCATTCTAGCACAAACTTAGGAGCCAGTGTGGGCGCTCTGGGAAAGGCTGTACTGGTCAGACCAATAAGTTGAACAGGAACTCCAGAGAGGCGTGTAACCTTTAGAACAATCAACAGTGTGAAGCCAAAGGGCAGCATTTGCTCAGGGACAAGGCTCAGAAGGCAGGAAGGGACTAGAAGGGTTGAGAATAGTAAATATGGGCAAAGTGGGAGGAGTGCTGTAATACTGTGGGTGTTGCAGATGATGTCACAGAACGTGCATGAAACTAATCAGCTCTGTGAACTTTCACCTAAACCACACAAGAAAGTTGAAATCAATCAATCAATAGAAAGCTAATGGGCGGCAATTACTGAGCCCTTATCATGAGCCATGCACTGTAAGGAGTGCCTCCACGTGGATTATCTAATTCAATGTCACAATAAGTACAACAACGCCCACAAAAACAGGAACTTTTACTATGCACGTTGAGCAGATGAAGCAAACGAAGGTCTACTGACTGAGTAAGTTAGTTGATACACAGGTAATAAGCGGTTCAGGCAGGATTGAAACAGAGACAAATCTATCTCCACGAGTTGGGCTCTTAAGCATTACACGAAATCCAACTTGAAGAATGAAGGCAGCATCGTGTCTACCTGTGTGGATAAGAACGTCGAAACCAACCTGAAATTAGCGTCTTGTTACATGTCAAGCTCACATCTGGCAATGAAATATTTTACAATAGAGAGGAAGAGAACTTGGAATTCATTTATGCCAATTGCTCCTTTTCATGATTTATATAAGTGGTTTATATAATCTTATAATCTTATATGTTTTATGTAAGGTTCTATAAGCCTGACATTGACTAAGAAAGACCATAGAAGAATAGATGTATTTGAATTGAGGTAGCATAACTTGCCTAGTATTATATATCTGGTTAACAATCAAGGCAAGATTAAAGTTCTGATCTCTAAGTCCCTGCCCAGGTATCAGGACAGCTTTATCTCGGAAGAATTTATCACTTTACAAAGGCATTGTAAACACATTACATAATATGGCTAAACATGTTTCTTCTAGGGAGATAATTCAGCCATCTAGTCAATTCTGGGTCATAGTAACCCTATAAGGAGAGGCTAGAATTGCTCCTGTGGGTTTGGGAGATTATAACTTTTTATGGGAGGTAAAAGCCTCATCTTTCTCTTGTGGAGTGGCAGATGGTTTTGAATTGCTGACCTCGTGGTTACAACCCAGTGAGCCAACCCTCTATGCTATCAGGCTTCCTCAGAGAGATAATGAGCTATTTTAAAAGCAGCCATCTAAGTGAGGCATCAACTAAGTCCACATGGAAAGAGCACACCAGCCTGTGTGGTCCAAGTATTGTAAATAATATAATCCAGATCTAAAGGGAGACTGTCATCAGGGTGTAAATTGTGAACACCTGATTTGCAGAAGGTTGTGGGTAACAGTGAAAACCCAACATCCATTTGCAGGGTCCCCATGTGGACTTAGCCCCCGGTGAACCCCCGTCCAGTCATAGGTGAGCGGAGCGAATAGCCCTGATATCAGACAGAGACCTTGGCAAAGCCCTTTATGGCAGATGTCCTTAGGCCAAAATGTATTATCTTATCATTTGATTTCCCTTTGACCCATTTCTTTTATTAGAAGATCATTTTGTTGAGGGCTATAATAGTTCTTGTAGCAATCCACACATCAATTGTATCAAGCATATTTGTACATATGTTAGCATCGTTATTTTCTTCCTTTGACACATTTTAAAGCTCTTTCCTTTAAAAAAAAAAAAAAGGAAGGGGAAATACGTGTGGATGAGGCCCCTGGTGGATACCCGGTAATCATGGGCCAGGCATGGGAGTAGCTTTGCTAACAGGCAGACTGCCTTGGAAAGCAAATTGCTGCAGATGAAGTTAGGTTAAAGTTGAGCACTCTATCATTTGGTAATGATTGTGCAATTCTTCTTGATGTGATTGAATTATTGTCTGATATGTGCATTATGCGCCAATAAAACTGTTGAAAAAAAGGAATTATTCACACACACACACACACGCGCGCCACTGAAGTTTAATAAATATCAAAGGGGAGGGATCATGCCTGGATCCTGGTACTTTGTAAAAGTTCATAATGAGAACTCCAAACTTAATGTCATTGAGTCAATTCTGACTCAAAATTTCAGGGTGATTCTAATGGGACCATGATAAGGTATATATGTACATATTATATGTATAAATATACTTTTATATACTTTATGAAGCATGTGGGCTGAGTGGATTGTTCACACAGTTTGTTAATCTTTGCTGCTCTAGCTTATTTCAGTATTGTCACTACGTGGAACTCCTAGATCCCAAGTCCTCTCTATAAAAATCCTGGGACCTCTCCCAACCTCACTGAAAGGTGGCAGACCACACTTTTCCTTTTTTGCCTACTCATGTGTTTCCCCAAACCCCAGCAAGCAAAGCATGGCTGCTGAAAGTTGTGAGTTGGAGAATGGGAATGTAAGAATAGGGAGAGAAGGCAGCGGCATGATTGGCATTAATTACCTAGCCTTTAAGTCCCCAGACGCTATATCTCTCAGTAGCCGGGCACCATCAGCCTTCTTCACCACACTTGCTTATGCACACCTTCGTCTTCAGCATTTATGTGAGGAAGGTCATCACACAATGATTCTTTTTCTTTCTTGGTGTCTGCTACATGGTCCATTCAACACCTTGTATTCGCTTAGGCCGTGTGCTTCTTCTCTGTGGGCTGTGTTGCTTCTGAGCTAGATGGCCGCTTGTTTGCCTTCCATCCTTTAAGACCCCAGATGCTATATCTTTTTGATAGCCAGGCACCATCAGTTTTCTTCACCACGTTTGCTTACACACACGTCTGTCTTCAGTGATCATGTCGGGAAGGTGGGTATCATGCAATGACCGTTTAGCAGGACGAGGTGCTATTGTATTGGGGGAGTATGCATGAGGAGGCCCAATGTCCATTTGCTACCCTACTACCAAACCTATAAATATATGCATATGGGTCTATTGCCCCCATAATCATAAATATATTTACATATGTACATGTCTGTATTTAGGCTTCTCTGTATGCACTTTGCCTCCTACTCCTTTCCTCTATTTCCTTTCGCTTTCCTACCGTCCCACTATCATGTTTAGCCTTCATTCTGGTTTCAGTAATTCCTCTCAATTACCTTGCCCTTGGTCACTCCCTACCAGTCCTCCCCTCCCCTCCCTCTGGTTTTGAACCACTCGCTCTTCCCTTGTCCCTGTGTTGGGCGACACCTACTCCCTTCCCCTACCTCCCATGCTCTCATGTCCCTCTGGGACTGTTGGTCCCATTATTTCCTTCTCATATTGTTTGACCAGCCTATCTTGTCTAGGTGGACCTGCTGATATAATAATATGTGCATACAAATGCAGATGACTTTGACAGCGCCCAAGTGGACATATGAACATGGCTTCCACAGCAGCAACACCAACACACTGATAGACAAAAAAAGCCACTAACATAAAAAATTTACAAGGTTAAAAAAAAAGACAAAACAAAAAGATAGCAAAAATTAAAAGAAAAATTGCTCGTAGTTCAAGGTCAGTTTGTTGGCCTTTAGGAGTGTTTTCCAGATGAAACTTATGTGGTGCCACGTCCTAGCCCCAAAGTCCATCCTTTATACTCCCTCGGGATCCCTTTGCTCTGCTTCCCCCGCTGCTCCATTACAAACCCCCATTGTTTGCCTCAGTGTGGTAGGGTCAGCTCAGTCGCACACCCCACACTGTGTCTCAGGTGCTGTCCCGTGTAGGGCCATGTGTTGCTGCAGGATGTTGCATCTCACAGTGTGGCCAGCTGTATGGTCCTCTTTGTATGATGGGCCCTTCGAGCTAGGCTATTGTCCTTGGGCTTGGTGGGCCCAGGTATACTCCACTACGTCCTTTCACCTTCCTTTGTTTCAGCTTCTTTCTGGATGTGGTGTGGTGGGTCAGTTCCTTTCCCACTCCAGATAATCTATTTTCGTTTTCTGTGGTATTCCCTTCGAATGTGGGGGTTGGCCTAATTCTGGTTTGGGCCAGCGTGTCGTCCAGCCTCTTTGTGTAGACCTCTGTACTTTACGTTGCCCTCCTTGTTTGGTGTGTCGTGGTGGGGTCCGTATGCATGTTCCAGTTCTGTGGGGTCACAACTGATACTCTCCCCCAGGTGGGTTAGTACCCTGTTCCCCCTCATACCATCCACTCGGATTCTCCCCATCCCGGTTGTCCCTCTCCCTGCCCCACTACTCCTTCTTTATGGTGGGCTCTCATGTACCTCCCTAAGTGTGGCCTGCCCTCCCTCCAACTATCTATGCTTCCCCCCGTTTATTGTGGGATGGCTGTTTATTCTTCTATTTTTGTCATGCTGATTGTACTTACCTCAGGGGACTCATGTTGTACCTGTCCCTTTGGGTCTGGCTTACCCCGCTTAACACAATTCCTTCCAGCTCTTCCCATGAAATAACGTGTTTCATGTGCTCATCGGTGCTTTTCAGTGCTGCATAGTACTCCATTGTGTGTATGTGCCAAAGTTTACTAATCCACTCGTCTATCGATGGAAACTTAGGCTGTTTCCAAGTCTTTGCGATAGTGAATTGTGCCACAATAAACATTGGAGCACATATGACTGGTCGTGTTTTATTTGCTGCTTCCACCGGGTATATGCCCAGTAGAGGGATGGCTGGGTTATAAGGTAAATCAATTTCCATTTTCTTTAAGTATCGCAGGATTGCTTTCCACAGTGACTACAAATCTGCACGACCACCAGCAGTGGAGGAGAGTTCCTACTTCACCACAGCCCCTCCAACACTTGTTGCTCTCTGATTTACTGATCTGGGCTAGCCTCAGGGGTGTTAGGTGGTATCTCATGGTTGTTTTGATTTGCATTTCTCTTATAGCAAGGTATTGCGAGCACTTTCTCATATGCTTATTGGCCATATGAGTCTCCTCTCTAGTGAAAATTCTCCTCAATTCTTTTGCCCACTTCCTTAGGGGTTAACTGTTTTCCTCTTTTTGCAGGTCACGATGGTGTTGTAGATTTTAGTAATGAGCCCTTTGTCCCATGTGTCATTGCTAAAAATCTTCTCCCAGTCTGTGGAGTGTCTTGTCACCCCCTTGGTGAAGTTTTTCGAGGTGCACAGGTGTTTTATTCTTATTAGATCCCATTTGTTGATTTCCAGTTCACCTGTGTGTGTACCCTTCCCTGTTGCAGTGAGCCTATCTATGAGCTCCCTGGGCCAGTGCTCTGAGATTAGTCCCGATTCCCTCCTTAATGGTCCTGATGGTTTGGGGTTTGACTTCTAGATCTGTGATCCACCTTAAGTGTATTCTTGTTCATGGGGTGAGGTAGACGTCTTGTTTCAACTTTCTACATGTGGATATCCATTGTTTCCAGCACCACTTATTAAAGAGGGCATCCGCTTCCCACGTGATGCTTTTGGGACTCTTGTCGAAGATCAGTTGTCTATATGCTGATGATTTTACTCCTGGGTTTTCTATTCTTTTCCACTGGTCTGAGTGTCTATCATTGTGCCAGTACCACGCTATTTTGACCACTGCAGCTGTGTAATAGGCATTAAAATCAGCTAGGGTGAGTCCTCCAATTGTGTCCTTCTTCTTGAGGAGTTCTCTGCTAATTCTGGGTTTCTTCCCTCTCCATATAAAGTTGGTGGTCAGTTTTACCAATTCTTTGAAGAAGGTTGATGGTAATTGGATTGGTATAGCATTGAACTTGTAGAGTGCTTTAGGAAGAACTGTCATCTTTACTATGTTAAGCTTACCTAACCATGAGCAGGGGAGGGTCATCCATTTGTGGAGGTCACTTTTGGTTTCCTCTATTAGGGTTTTATAATTATGCTTATAATGGTCTTTAGTATTTTTTGTTAAATATATACCTAGGTATTTCAGTTTGTTCTTGGCTACTGTGAAGGGTACTTCCCTCTTAATCGCCTCTTCCATGGCCCTGTCTGAGCCATCATCCTTTTCAAAACATTTTCCTTCTACTTGAACCCTTGGTATCCACCCCTCCCCCACCTTCTCTCCCTCATAAACCCTTGATAATTTATCATTTTTTTTGTCATGTCTACACGGACCGCTGTCTCCCTTCACCCATTTTTCTATTGTACCCTGGGAGGGGGTTATATGTAGATCATTATGATCAGTTCCCCCTTTCTCCCCCCACTTTCCCCTTACCCACCTGGTATCTACACTCTCATTATTTTTTTTTAAACGTTTTATTAGGGGCTCATACAACTCTTATCACAATCCATACATATACATACATCAATTGTATAAAGCACATCTGTACATTCTTTGCCCTAATCATTTTCTTTTTTTTTTTTATTTTAACAATTTATTGGGGCTCATACAATTCTTTTCACAATTCATACATATAGATACATCAATTGTATAAAGCACATCTGTACAGTCTTTGCCCTAATCATTTTTTTCTCTTTTCTTCTTTTACATTTTATTAGGGACTCATACAACTCTTACCACAATCCATACATATACATACATCAATTGTATAAAGCACATCCATACATTCCCTGCCCCAATCATTCTCAAGGCATTTGCTCTCCACTTAAGCCCCTTGCATCAGGTCCTCTTTTTTTTTTTCCCCCGCTCCCTCCCCATTCCCCCCTCCCTCATATGCCCTTGGTAATTTATACATCGTTGTTTTGTCATATCTTGCCCTATCCGGAGTCTCCCTTCCCCCCTTCTCTGCTGTCCCTCTCCCAGGGAAGAGGTCACATGTGGATCCTTGTAATCAGTTCCCCCTTTCCAACCCACTCACCCTCCACTCTCCCAGCATCGTCCCTCACACCCTTGGTCCTGAAGGTATCATCCACTCTGGATTCCCTGTACCTCCAACCCTCATATGTACCAGTGTACAGCCTCTGTCCTATCCAGCCCTGCAAGGTAGAATTCGGATCATGGTAGTTGGGGGGAGGAAGCATCCAGGATCCGGGGGAAAGCTGTGTTCTTCATCGATACTACCTCACACCCTAATTAACCCATCTCCTCTCCTAAACCCCTCTATGAGGGGATCTCCATTGGTCGACACTTGGGCCTTGGGTCTCCACTCTGCACTTCCCCCTTCATTTAATATGATATATATATATATATATACATATATATACATACATATATACATATACACATATATACACATGCATACACACACTTATATCTTTTTTTTTTTTTTTGCATGATGCCTTATACCTGGTCCCTTGGGCACCTTGTGATCGCACTGGCCGGTGTGCTTCTTCCATGTGGGCTTATTTGCTTCTGAGCTAGATGGCCGCTTGTTCACCTTCAAGCCTTTAAGACCCCAGACACTATCTCTTTTGATAGCCGGGCACCATCAGCTTTCTTCACCACATTTGCTTATGCACCCATTTGTCTTCAGCGATCCTATCATGGAGGTGTGCAGTCAATGATATGATTTTTTGTTCTTTGATGCCTGGTAACTGATCCCTTTGGGACCACTCGATCACACAGGCTGGTGTGTTCTTCCATGTGGACTTTGTTGCTTCTGAGCTAGATGGCCGCTTGTTTATCTTCAAGCCTTTAAGACCCCAGTCACTATCTCTTTTGATAGCCGGGCACCATCAGCTTTCTTCACCACATTTACTTGTTCACCCACTTTGGCTCCAGCTGTTTACACTCTCATTATTAATCCTGAGGGGTTTGTCTGTCCTAGATTGCCTATGCCACGAGCTCTTATCTGTACCAGTGTACATCCTTTGGTCTAGCCAGATTTGTAAGGTAGAATTGGGGTCATGATGGTGGGGGGGGGCGAGGAAGCATTAAATCACTAAAGAAAAGTTGTATTTTTTGTCAGTTCTATACTGCACCCTGACTGGTTCATCTCTTCCTTTTGTAACGGGATGTCCAATTGTCTACAGATGGGCTTTGTGTCTCCACTCTGCCCTCCTCCTCATTCACATTAGTATGATTTTTTGTTTTGGATCTTTGATGCCAGATACTTGATCCCATTGACAGCTCATGATCACAGGCTGGTGTGCTTCTTTCATGTGGGCTTTGTTGCTTCTCAGCTAGCTGGCTGCTTGTTTATATTTAAGCTTTTAAGACCCCAGATGCTATATCTTTTGATAGCTGGGCACCATCAGCTTTCTTCACCATATTTGCTTATGCACCCATTTTGTCTTCAGTGATCATGTCTGGAAGGTGAGCATCACAAAATGCCAGGTTATTAGAACTAAGTATTCTTGCATTGAGGGAGTATTTGAGTAGAGGTCCAATGTCCATCTGCTGCCCCAATACTTAATATATAAGTATATTTATACAGATCTATTTCCCTATCATTATATATAAATATATTAACATATGTACATGCCTGTATTTAGACCTTTAAAAATGCCCTTTGCCTCCTAGTTCTTTCCTCAATTTCCTTTTACTTTCCTCTTGTCCCACTGTCATGTTCAGCCTTCATTCAAGTTTCAGTAATTCCTCTCAGCTACATAGCCCTTGATCAAGCCCGACCAGGCATCCTATGCCATCTTCGCCATCAATTTTAGATCACATGTTGTGCCCTTGTTCCTGGATTTGTCGATACCACCACCCCTTCCTTTCCCTTGCCTCTTCCTCTGCTGTGTCCCCTGAGAACCATTGGTCCCTTGTTTTCTCCTCCAGATTGTTATCCCACCTATTTTATCTATAGAGACATGCAGAGACAAAAACAAGACAAAAGAAAACAAAACACGAACAACAAAAAACCAATGACAAAAGACAAGCCTATACATAGTTCCAGATCTGTTTGTTCACCTTTAGGAGTGTTTTATGGTCAAGTCTGATGGGGTGCCACACCCTGGCCCCAAAGTCTATTTGTGGCATTCCCCAGGGACTTCATTGCTTTGCTCCCCTTGCTGCTCTCTTGCACACCCTTAGTGTTTTGCTCCTGCTTGCATTATTTATTTGAAATAATTAACCTAAAATCTGTTGTTTAAACAATAATTACGTGTCCCTTCACATTAGCACCTAACAGTATTATACCCCATATTTTTCTGCGATGGATTGAAATATGTCCTCCTTAAAAATGTATATTGAAAACTTAAATTCTCTCCCAGCTGTGAATGTCCCTTTAATTGGAAATGAGGTATTGCAAAGGTCCTCAGATAACATAAGGTCCTACTGGACAAAGGGTAATAGCTTTAATCCAATATCCTGGGTGGCCTTCTGAGAAGAGCCACAGAGACAGAGGCGGAGGAAAGAGGGCCTCCTTGTGAAGATGGTGCCAGAGATTGAAGTTAGGCTGTTGCAGGTCAAGGAGTACCTGATCTACCAGAAGGCAGAGGAGGTAAGGAGGATCTTCCCCTAGAGACTTCTGAGAGAGTGTGTATGGCTTACACCCTGAATTCAGGTTCCTGCCTCCCACAACTATGAGGGAACGGATTTCTCTTCTTTTGAGCCACTGTCTTTGTGCTGCTCAGAGTTGTTATGTGGCTGGCGTGTGATTGCACAACCAGCGGACTGAAGATACCAACATATAGAAGTTACCCTAGAACTTAATGTTACTCTCGAACTTAATGTATGTAATACTGATATGTTATATTCCAGGAAAAATAGTAGTCAGAAAGGACCCTACAATGTGTTTCTGGAATCCTAGAAGATATTCTTCTAGGGAAGAAAATAAAACTAAACCAAACTCACTGCCATTGAGCCGAAGCCAAATCATAGCCACCCCATAGAACAGGGTAGAATTTCCCCTGCGAGTATCCAACACTGCATGTCTATGGGAGTAGAAGATATCCCTGCCTTTACTAGCAAAGCAACTGTGGTTTTGAGCTGCTGATATCACAGTGAGCCACCCAATGCATAGCCACAACACCATGAAGGCTTCACTAGGGCAGAAAATAGACCTCAAATTCCAGCACGGTCTCTGAAGGCATAGTTACTAAGTTTTAACAGGACAAAAACAAGATGAAGACATCCAGGTGAGGGGAGTGATCAGCATGAAGCCATACTAGTACCTAAGGATTCACGGAAACCTAGTCTATTTAAAAATGAAATATTGAGCACAACAAAACTGAAAAAACAAACAGACCTATGGTTGGTGGGATTACAGAAGCAGGAAAAGGACCACGATGGGCTCCATACATTATCTCAGCTAGAAAAGCTTCCAAGATTGGTTCAGGTCCCCTGACCAAGGGAGTCCAGGTAGGACTTGGGACCATACAACCTCATGAAGGGCAGATCCAGGCAAGTCCCTAAGGGTTAGACTTCCGCTTCTTGGACTGGCTAGGGGGAGTGCTAGCAATCTACTTTAAAACACAACAGCAGAGCTTTTTACATTGCTTGTTAGTAGAAAGAAACCATTGGAGGCTGAGTCTATGTGGAGACTCAAAAATAGACTTTTGACTCTCACTATAAGCTGTATCTTTCACAGATCTCACTGCCATCCAGTGAAAACACCACTAATCCTTCCTCTTTGTTTCCAACTTTCTCATTCCAGATTCCAGACTGAAGTAGCTGGTCTCTTCAGTTTCTTTATCAAAGATGGGCTTTGGTGGCAATCTATGCTAATAGATTGATCTGTGACAGATTACGGAACACCTGAGCAAATGTTTTGGATAATAATTGTATTCACTGGTCTTCCTTGTAAGCACATAGATATCCTATTCTAGACTGTCTTGTTCTTCATCATAGATCTTGGCATGCTCTTTTTTGATAATGAATGTTATGCCACTCCTCTTGAATCTGTCATTTCTGACATAGTAAACCATATCATTGCCTGATTCAAAATGACCAGTACCAGTCCATTTTAGCTTACAAGTGGCTAGGATAGCCCTGCTGATGTAATGTGTATATGTTGGGCTGCTAACTACAAGGTCAGCAGTTCGAAACCACAAGCTGCTCCTTGGGAGAAAGATGTGGCTTTCTATTTGCCATAAAGAGGCAGTTTCAGAAACTCACAAGAGAAGTTCTACTTTGTCCCATACAGTCGCTATGAGTTGGTGTGGACTTGATGGCAAGGAAATTGGTTTAGGAGTAGCTAGAATATTGATCTTTATTCATTCCATTTCATTTTTCAAGACTTCCTGTTTTCCTAGATTCATACGTCTGACTTGCCACATTCTGTTGATAAATGTATGAGCCTGATTGTGGGACATTGGGGATATTTTGAATTGACTACAAACCCCATCGTAATGGAAAAAGTCTCTTCTGATTTTTATTCAGAGTGAAGAGGACTTCATGAGGGCTTTGAGGAAGGTGGGCTGTGAGTCTTCCTTACTCTCCCTCCCCCTCCCTTTCTTTCTCTGCCCTGCCCTGCCTGGTGATGGCAATGCTGCCATTACCAGCCACCTTCTTCAGTTTCCAATGGGAAAGTTTAATTTGTGACCTAGCCATTCAACTTTGTCTTATTTGCACTTAATCATGATGCTGATTTTTCTGAAAATATAAGAAAAATCTGAGTCTTAACTTTTTCCCTTATGTATGTTTTTTTCTAGCTGGTGTTTCTGAGTCTACATTTCCAGATCAGATTAGTTATTCTTAAGAGACCCAGTGTAAGTAAGACAGCATCACATCTTAAGCTCATTAACTGAGTTCAACATTGTTTGGTCCCAGATAAAGAACTTGTTTTTCCGGGAAGGAATCACGTACCTTAAGTGAACTTCCCTCTGGAAGTAGTGGCCAACCTGATTTTAATATCATCTGTGAAAGCGGAGACAGTCAAAACCCAGCATGGAGGATAAAAATTCCACGAAACTATTCAGAGTAGAAGTTACCAGCTTCCAATGTTTAGGTTCGTAAGTCTCATATTTTATTTCTAAATGTTTAACAGGAGAAAATATGGTTAAATAAAGACATAAACATATACTATTAGGAAACGATTTAAAAGAATATTTCTAAGACTTTAATGAGAGCAAAATTTTATTTCATTTTAAAAGAATTTAAATAGCTTATTTAGTATCATAATATTCCATTGCGCTTTTTGGTGAATACTTATACAGCAAAGTGTGTCTTCATTTCTATACATATTGCTTAGTGATATTGGTTACATCTTTTATCTTTTGTCAATATTTTCATTACTTTCATTTTGGTGGTTCCATTCCCATAAATCTAACTAATTGTTTTAATCTAGCTGATTAAAAATGTCTGTATAGCTATGTATATATTTATTTGGACATATATATAGATTGTAACAGGGCATACACATAAATATTAATAGAGGCTCTGGTGGGTGATAAAATTCTTTTAGCTCTTCTTCTTTTTACAGAAATACAAGAGAGATTCAAAGATTAATGAAAAATAAAACTAATTTTCATTGTTATTTTATTTCATTATTTACTTACTATATTATTTTTATCTTATTGTGTTATGTAATACTTTTCTGAAAAACTTCCACACATTTTTGAAGTCCCCTTTAATGACCAGTTACTCCTTCTAAAGCAGAAATTCACCTATTTTTTTCAAGACAGGGTTATTATACACATATTCAGAGATTTTTTTTGCTATAAGTGCTTTTAAAACTTAAAAAAAATCATTAAGCTATAGGTATCTGTAAAATCCTGTTTTTCCCTCTGAATTCTTAGCCATGTCTTTGGGTATAGTGAGGAATTTATACGTTTTCAAATTTTATTCCTTCTAGCTGATACTCTACAGTGAGTTGAATATAAGGAAGATACACTCTTGTAACTAGAAGCAACCATCTGCTTTGAAGCTGCATCCCAAAGAGATTGCTCTCGGCTACATGTGAAAGCTGGTTGCTCTGGTTATGCCTTCGCGTCCTTGCCTCTTTGTTATGTATATTTCTATATTTTTCAGTCTATGAAGCCCAGGTTGGGTGAATCTATAGAGATATTGACTAGTATACAGGCTTCTGGGAGGAGCGGCAGGGGCAAGGGGTAATGGGGAGCCAATGCTAAGGAGTACAGGAAGGAAGAAAATGTTTTGAAAATGATTGTGGTAGATATTGTACAATACTTCTTGATATGACTGAACCCTGGCATGGTGTGATGGCTGGATTATGTCCTAATGAAATTATTTGGGGGTGGGACGGAGAGAAAGAAGACAATGTCAATGTTCTAAAATGGATTATGATGAGGATTCTACAACTATTATTAATATTATGGAACTGTATGATATGTGAATTATATGCCAATGAATCTATTTTATTTATTTATTTGTAATGTTTGCATCCAGACTAGGACCAACTCCACAGGAGGAGTCACTCCACTCTCAAAGGTGCAAAATGCTGCCCAGACCAATGAAACTATTTTGATTTAAAAAAATCTACTTCAAGAAGCAAGGAACTTACTTTAAAAAAACTATCTTATTAGGCACTCATATAACTCATCACAATCCATACATACATCAATTGTGTAAAGCACATTTGTACATTCATTGCCCTCATCCTTCTCAAAACATTTGCTTGCTCTCCACTTAAACCTCTGGCATCAGCTCCTCATTTTCCCCCTCCCTCCCTGCTCCCCACTTCCTCATGAACCCTTGATAATTTATAAATTATTATTTTGTCATATTTTCCCCTGTCTGATGTCTCCCTTCACTCGCTTTTCTGTTGTCCATCCCCCAGGGAGGAGGTCACCTGTAGATCCTTATAATCAGGTCGCCCTTTCCAACCCACCCTCCCTCTACATTCCCAGTATCACCACTCACACCACTGGTCCTGAAGGGATAACCCGCCCTGGATTCCCTGTGTTTCCAGTTCCTATCTGAACCACTGTCCATCATCTGGTCTAGCCAGGCTTCAAGGTAGAATTGGAATGATGATGCAGGGTTGGGAGCGGGGGGAGAGGAAGCATTTAGGAACTAGAGGAAGTTTGTATGCTTCATCATTGCTACACTGCACTGTGACTGGCTCGTCTCCTCCCCAAGTCCCTTCGATAAGGGGATGACCAGTGGCCTACAGTGGGCTTTGGGTCTCCACTCCGCACTCCCTGCCTCATTCATAATGATACGATTTTTTGTTCTGATGATGCCTGATAACTGATCCGTTCGGCAGCTCGTGGTCACACAGGCTGGTGTGCTTCTTCTTTGTTCCTTCTGAGCTAGATGGCTGCTTATTTACCTTCAAGCCTTTAAGACCCCAGACACTATATCTTTTGATAGCCAGTCACCATTAGCTTTCTTTACCACATTTGCTTATTCACCCACTTTGTCTTAAGTGATTGTGTTGGGAAGGTGAACATCATAGAATACCAGTTTAATAGAACAAAATATTCTTGCATTGAGGGAATACTTGAGTGGGGGCTCAATGTCTATGTGCTACCTTAATACTAAACTTATAAATATATGCACTTAGATCTATTTCCCCATCCTCATATGTAAATATATTTATATACATACATACCTTTCTTTAGACCTCTAAAGATACCCTTGGCCTCCTAGCTCTTTTCTCTATTTCCTTTGGCTTTCTTCTTGTCCCACTATCATGCTCAGTCTTCATTTGGGTTTCAGTCATTCCTCTTGGTTACATTACTCTTGATCACGGATTTCAGTAATTCCTCTGGGTGACATTACCCTTGATCACACCCTACCAGGTCTCCTACACCCTCCTCACCACCGACTTGGATCACTTGTTCCCTTGTCCCTGGGTTTGTTAACACCACTACCTTTCTCCCACTTCCCTGTTTCCCATGTCCCCCCGGCACTGGGGGTCCCATTGTTTTCTCCAGATTATTCATCCAGCCTATTGTATTTGGACAGACCTGTGGAACTTACTGTTTAAGGGAGTTAATACTCCCTTCATTATTTCCATTACTGTGCTCCTGATGTCGCTGCTATGGCTAGTTGTGTTATATGCGCACAGAACTTCAACATGTTCTAACTCATTTAATCTTTACAAAAACCCTTTAGAGTAAGACAGTCACTTATTTTTATCTATAATTTATAACTGACTAAACGAAATCTAAGAAGTGGGGTTATTTTTTCAAGATCATATACTTAGCAAATGCTAGCCTATATCTGAACTAAATTCTTCTTCACCCTCTTCCTTCCTCATTAGTTATACTGTTGCTTGTTAGCAAGTTTTTATGTTTTGAACCATAATTTGTTTCTGTAGAATTTTGTCTCACATGAATGTAAATTTCTCTCTCCCCACTTCTTGCTCTGACCACAAACTCTAGTAATACCTATATTTTAGACACAACTCCTTTACCTTTGATAATAGACTTTCAGAAGGATTTCCATTAACCAAATTGTTTAGCAGGCTAAGAAGAAACCAGTCTGATAGTATAATGTTATCTGTTTGAGTTGAGCAACTAGCA
The DNA here is from genome assembly GCF_050624435.1 of Tenrec ecaudatus. NCBI lineage: Eukaryota > Metazoa > Chordata > Mammalia > Afrosoricida > Tenrecidae > Tenrec > Tenrec ecaudatus. Next base: position 48,720,961 of record NC_134534.1, read on the forward strand.
ACAGAAACACCAAAATAACAGTGCTTCTCTTTCTTTCTCTCACATGACTAGAAATGTGGAAATAACTGATGAAAGGTTGGTAACATGCCTCACAAACTGTGGCACAATCTTTCTTTCACCAGTAATAACAGGAGGAGTCCGCTGAGTGTACTCTTACACAGGGAATGTAGATCTGATAACTAATAATTTTCACGCAGACTCTAAAAGAACCCGCTCAGCAGGCAGAATGGCAGTGGCCAGGCAACCCAGATTTGAAAACGCTCTTGACCTGCCTCGACTGGCAGGTCTCCAGCGAGGGTCCTCTCACCAGCCAACAGGCCCATGAAGAAGGTCCACTTGGCTGAAGGGGCAGTGAAGGAGGAGCTCCACAGGAAACTGGCGAGGTAGTCAGTGAAGTCTGTGCCTGCGAAAGTGGGCGAGGAAGCCAAAAAGGGTAGCAAGAGTTTCTATAATAGACCAGGGATATGTACAGACCTTAGATAGATGAGTGGCTGTGAGCTCACACGTAGTCGTAAACCCGAATCTAAGAATAATTCGTTCTTTTTTTAAATAATTAGTTCTTATGATGTGACCCTGTTCAGTACTTTCACTAATGAAGTCATCACTGAAAACATGGGTGCTAATAGCAAAGTGTGCGAATAAATCAGATGATGTCCAAGACTGTGAGAAATAATATTACCTGGAGTCTAACAGCTTACAATAAGCAGCCATCAAACTGAGGGGTCAGCGTAATCCACATGGAAGGAGCATACCAGTCTATGTGATCCAAGGATTGTAAATAATAACATTCAAAACCAGAGGAGGGAATGATATTAACGATTAAATTCTGAACACCTGGTTTGCAGAGTCTGTGGATGGCAGTGAAAGCCCTAAATCCATTTGTAGTCCTCAAGTGGAGTAAGTCTCTACCGAACTATCTGGGACCATTGACTTGGGATGTGAATAGTTTCATCTTCAGATAGAATTCATTGAGAAGTAGATCACTGCAGATGTATTATTGTTTTACCTTCTGATCCCTTTATAATTTGATCTAGTTGTTCTTATTTTCTGTGTTTTATTTTGTTGTTGGGAGGGTTGTTGGTATGATTTTCTTTGTATGAAACACAGGATAGGTAAATCTGTAGGAATGACAACTAGATTAATAGTCCTTTAGAGTTATGACAGGGAAGGGTGGAGGCGGGGGGAATGGAGAGCTAGTCATAATGATGGATACAAGAACGAATGAAAATGATCTGAAAGTGATTGTGGTAACAATTGCCCAACTCATCTTGATATATTTAAACCGTTGAACTGGATTGTGTGAGAATGATATATCAATAAAATGGTTCAATAGAAAATAAACTAAAATATGGGCTACCGATTTTTCATTTGCCCCTGGCTACCAGTTTTTAAAGGCAGGAGGAAAGGGTACATTCTCTGAGAATCAAGTACAAGCAAAGGGGAAAGAGGAAGCGAAGTGAAAACAGACTAAAGTTGCTAACTAAGAAATTAAAGATCTACCTGCTGAAAATGGAGAAATGAGAAATTAGGGGATTCCAGCTTCTGCTTCAGCAGACAGTGTTCAGATAAATAGACCAAGTCTGATTAATGTTTTCTACCATGCCTCCTCCGTGGGCCCGGTATCTCGTTTTTTGTACAACCCAGAGGAATATTATCATCAACTATTTTGTAAATGCAAGTTCTTGGGTAGCTTTAGAAGCATTTTTAAGAAGGAGGAAATCCCATTTCATCCCATTTATAAAATGCTTTTTTAAAATGATGTGGAATAATTTACTAGCTGCCACCCCTCCCCCCACCTTTTGTGGTTGTTGTTGTTGTTATTGTTACAATCAGGAAACAGTGGGATGTTGAATTGTGGGAAGATTTGACTCTCTTGGGCTGAGTGACCTGCATGTTGGATTGATTACTCAAGTCCAAGGGCTTCAACATATCCTTAGTGTCTGGATCTACTTCAATGTCCTCCTGATCCCAGGCTGAGACCTCAGTAACGTACTTATTGCTCCTTTCTCTCTCCTCTTCATGTAGCTAAGGGCGAGACTTGTCACTGGCCTCTCTGAATCCGAGTTGGCAGGCCTCTGATAAAAAAGTTTTCCAGCGTATTTCAAGCTGAAAGAAATGAAGAAAAAGTAAATCCAATCCTTAAGTTTAAATACTGGAGGAGTCAAAATGTTGACTGGTGCTCTCCAGCTCACAGTCAATTCTGACTCTTCCTGTCCCCAGAGGATAGGGGAGAACTGTGGTTTTCAAGGAAGGCCACAAATGAATACATTTGACTTATGGTTTGGTGAAAAAGATAGAAAGTGCCTGGACTGCCAGATGATCCAACAAATCTGTCTTGGAAGAAGTACCGTAGCATGCGTCCTAGAAGGGAAAATGGCATGACTTCGGCTGACGGACTTTGGGCAGGTTGCCAGGAGAGAGTCGTTCTTGAAGAAGGGCATCATGGTCGCTAAAGTAGAGTCCGTGAAAAAGAAGAAGACCCTGAAGCAGATTGTTTCACAGGGTGGCTTCAACACGGAGCCGGCCTCCAGCAATGCCGGTGAGGCTGGTGCAGGGCTGGGCAGGGTTTCTGTGTGGTGGCAGGGCTGCTCGGGTCCAGACCTACTCCATGGCGCTGACAAGGGCAACACCCTACTAAGAATTGGCAGCATGGCAGTGCTATGGGTTTTTAAAAACAATTTCTAAATACTCGTATATATTAATCCATTTAATCTTTCCATTAGCTTTTGAACACTTTAACAGATTTTAAACTTTTGTAGCAGATTTGATCAATACACATATGTCATTTGATTTCCTGACTGCTGCTGCTACTTGGTTACTTATGGTGGAGCCAAGCTGAATAAAATTCTTGACAAGTTCAAAATTTGCTTTGTTTATCTTAATGGCACCCAACAGCAATGTAAGAAATAGTTGAGCAAGGGTGAGCGTAAACAGTTTAAGGGGACTAGCTAGTTCATAGAACTACCACGTCGTCCATATACATTCTGATAGCAGGTAGTTTTGTGACCTCTGATAAATTATCATTGTTGAGTGATAACCTTTTTGCTCTTTACCTTTAGTACCTTCACAAGACAGCTGTCCCCACCCCACCCCCCACATTAGTTCCTTCTTTAGAAAGTGGCTGTCATATTTAAAGATTAGATACGCAGCATCAATTAGAAGAAAAGATACTGACTTTTCATCTCATTTAAAATCAGGAGATTAGAAAGTGCGATTAGGCCCTCCCTAGAAGAATGGAATGCAGAGGACAGCACTGAAAATATAGGTCGGGGAAAGTGGCAGGTGTGTCCACACCCCTGGGGTGTGAACTAAGAGGGAAAGAGACACCAACAACGACATTCCCTCACTGACCCATGGAGCTATGGGGGACAGCAGTGGAGACACTGTAGAATGTGTGCCCGGTCTGCCCCACACCCAACAGGGTGAAATGCAAAGGGAGTACAGCAAGGCAGCAAGGGGAGCAAAGTAACCAAGTCCCTGAGAAATCCTGAAAATAGACTTCTCCACTTGGGGGACAGGGCTTGGCATCTCATCAGACCTGATTGGAAAGCACTCATCAGGGTCAGCAGACCGAATTGGAACTATCAGTTTGGGGCTTTTTGTTGTTGCTTTTCTTTTGCCCTATATCTACCTATATAAAATAGGCAGGACAAATAATCCAGCGGAGAAAACAATAGGACCGGTGGTCTGGGGGACATGGGAGAAGACAGGGCAGGAAGGGGGAAGTGGAAGCCAACAAATTCAGGGATGAGGGAACAATAAAAGATCTAAAAATGATGGCTAGGAGGCTTGGTGGGGTTTGATCAAGTGCAATGTACCCAAGAGGAATTACTGAGAGCCAAGTGGAGGGTGAGCATGATAGTGGGACTGGAGGAAGATGAAAGGAAATAGAGGGAAGAAGTAGGAAGGAAAAGCTATTTATAGAGGTATAGCTGTAGGCATGTATATATGTAAATATATTAATTTATAAGGAAAGGGATAGAGGCTAATATAAATGTAGGCTAATATCGATGTACCTATATTTATATGTTAAGTATTAAGGTAGCAGACGGACTTTGGGCCTCTACTCAAGGCCTTCCTATCACAAGAACTTTTCATTGTAATAACCCGGCACTCTTTGATAACCACCTTCCTGACAGGATCACTGAAGACAAAATGGGTGCATAAGCAAATGCGGTGAAGAAAGTGGATGGTGCATGGCTATCAAAAGATATAGTGTCTGGCGTGAAGTTAAAAAGTTGCCATCTAGCAGGGAAGCAAATAAGCCTACATGGAGGAAGACATCAGCTTGTGTGATCATGAGGTGTCAATAGTTTCAAGTATCAGGTATCAAAAGATCCCAAACAAACAACTATATCGATGCAAACAAAGGGGGTTGGAGGGTAGACCCAAAGCCCATCCGTAGATAATTGGACATCCTCACACAGAAGGGTTACAAAGAAAGGATAATTCAATCAGGGTGCAGTATAGCAACAATGAAACACATTATTTCTCTAGTTCCTGAATGCTTCCTCCCCACCCCCACTACCATGACCCAGTTCTACCTTACAAACCTGGCTAGACCAGAGTACACACATTGGTACAGATAAGATCTGTCCACACATGGAATTTAGGACAGATAAAACCCTCATGAACAGTAGTGGGAATAGGGATATCATGAGGGTAGGGAAAGGTGGGGGGGGGGAGGGAGAGAAAGTGGGAACCCATTACAAGATTGGATATATAGCCCACCCCCCAGGGAGAGGGGAATGGATAACAGAAATGTGGATGACGGGAGACAATGGACAGTGTAAGACATGAAATAACAATAATAATATATAATTGATCAAGGATTCACAAGGGTGGTAGGGTGGGGGAGGGAGGGGAAAAAAGAGGAGCTGATACCAAGGGCTGAAGTAGAAACAAAATGTTTTAGAATTGTTGATGGCAACATATGTACAAGTGTGCTTAATACAATTGAATGATGGATTGTCATAAAATTTGTAAGAGATCCCAATATAATAATAATTGTTATTGACAATAATAAAAGTGCTATTAGGTACATGGGAGTTAATAAAAGCAAATGCCTGACTATTCTTTCAATGCTTTACATATATTGACACATTTAATTTCCCACACAGCCCACTGAAAATTTTCAGTTGTGGGAGGTTAAATCACTTATTTAAAATCCAAGATGATCTAGCTCAGAAAGGTAGAGTCAGGATCCCACCCTTCACAGGTTGGACCACAGTCTATACGTTCCACGGTTATCCTCTGAGACATCAGGGTCTATTTCCACCCATTTGCGTCAGTCGCAAGATAAGGAGGTCTGGTTACATCACTCCACCTCTCAACCCACCTGTCTTCTTATCTCTAAAGCTAAAGGAAAAAAAATCCGTGATTCACCATCAGAAAGCGATTGTGAGTGGGAGGTGGTATACAGCATATGAATGTATGTACCACAAATGAAGCATAATACTCTAGCAGTTGTGGGATATCCCTGTAAGGACAACATTAGATCAGTACTTCCTTTTCTGTTGGTAGGCCTAGGGTTGATCCTCTCTGACCTCCACGGCCTTTCTCAGGGGTCTGCTTTCAGATTTTGTTGGGCAGATAAACGAACTTTAGACGGGACAAACCCTTGCTGTGTGTTCCCTCCTGAAGGTAGATCATAAAGAAAAGTGGTTCAAGGTATTGCAACAGTTGCTATGGCGTTGGCCATTGACTTACTCTTGACTCTCCTGGATGTTTCTGAGGCCAAAAGAAGTTAAATTAAAAAAAAAAACTCCATGGCTTATCTTTTCTTTTCGCCAGCTGGACATGTATTTATCACTTCATTACACGGAATTTGGCTTTTCCAGAACTACAATGAGGAATAAGCACAGGACGAGGTGGAATGGGAGGTGCTTCCTTCCTTTGTCTGCCCTATTATTCTGCTCTCCAGTTTCGTCTTAGTGCTAAGCTAATTGGTAAACTACTTAATTTTAACACCTACCTTAATTTCAGTTCATGTGAACTGCTAGAAATTGCATTGAACAATTTTATTTGCTTGTACCAATAGGGCATTTACAACAACGAAGAAGGCATATTGTTTCTGTTCTAGGAAATTCCTGTAAAATGGACTCACTTTTCCTAAACTATATACTCGGCTCCATTATTACTTTTGTTGTAAATATTTCATTTATACTCTTAGGGCTGTAGATGTTGGAGTTTACAAACGAGAATTTGGGGGATGGTCCAATGATTACATTTCTCAGTGAAGTATTTCTTCAGTTATTTCATCAGTCAATTTTTTCCAAATTTAAATGACTCTAAAAATAATGAAAATTTTAAGCATTTGATATCATTTTGTACAAAACAAGTTTAATTCTAAACAAAAACCTGGCATGTGTTAGCTGAGTTCTATTTAAAGATCTTGGTATTTTAAAATTATAAGTATAGTTCTTTTTACTGCTGTGGCTGTCAGTCATATGAATATGTTTTGTTTCATACAGTATTCTATTTCATTAACTCAACAGAGAATAGACTGAAACCTGAAAAATGAGTAATGCAATAAATGGACTAAATAATATGGAACATAAATTTTCTGCTGCAAAATAAATTAAAATATATTTACTCAGAAACTCGACAATGTCTATGTTTCCTAGGCTTTAAAAATTGTGCATTTTTAAAAACGATTTATTAGGTAATACCACCATCAAGCTCTGGGCAGCATCCTATAATCAAACAGATTAATATTTTCGCAGTAAAATGTATCAATATTTATGCAAAATGAAGTAAAGCATGATAAATAGCCTCACTTCATTGTAGGCAGATTTTATTGTCCAATGAGGATACACAAAATTAATGGAAAACATTTAGTGTCCACATTTTTTTTGCAGACAGAATGTAGGTCTACAAAGATATTACAGGTACCTTTATTGCAACATATATTTTCTCTATTGATAGCATGTGACATTACCGATAGGTAAAATAACGTAGATACTTTTGAAGGTGATGTTTTTCTCTCCCTCACTCTGCCTCCAGGAATCTGGTGCTCTTTGAATCACACCACATCTAAAGCACAGATTGGGTATCCTCAAGACAATCAGAGCGTGTTCCTTTCACAGGTTCCTTGAATTTGCGCATCTCGTACAAGTCAGAAGAGCCAAGATCAGGGCTGGAGGGGGATGGCGTCAGGCTTAGTAATGGAATTCGCCTAGGATAGCCCTTACTAGCCCTGAAGAATAAGCAGGTGGATTGTTGTGAAGGACAAGATTCCCGGCCTTTCCGTTGGTTTTCAATGTTTCCTAAAACTGCTTCCTACTAAGCCAACGGCTGCTCTAACCTTGTGAGCGTCCCTCTTGTCCTTGAATTTCACTGACCCGTAGCAGCCCTTTGATAACCACAGTCGTGACTACCTGGGGGTTTTCTTTAAACGTTTTATTGGGGCTCATACAACTCTTATCACAATCCACACACACATCAATTGTGTAAAGCACATCTGTACATTCATTGCCCTCATCATTTTCAAAACATTTGCTCTCCACTTAAGCCCTTGGCATCAGGTCCTCTTTTTCCCCCCTCCCTCCCCGCTCCCCTCTCCCTCATGAGCCTTTAATAATTTCTAATTATTATTTTGTCATATTTTTCCCTGTCCGATGTCTCCCTTCTCCCCCTTTTCTGTTGTCCGTCCCTCATGGAGGAGGTCACATGTGGATCCTTGTAATCGGTTCCCCCTTTCCCACCCACTCTCCCTCTACTCTCCCAGCATCGCCCACTCACACCCCTGGTCCTGAAGGGATCATCCACCCTGGATTCCCTGTGCCTCCAGCTCCTATCTGCACCAGTGTACATCCTCTGCTCTATCCAGACTTGCAAGGTAGAATTCAGATCATGATCGTGGAGGGGTGGGGGTGGGGTGGGGTGGTGGGAGAGACTATCTTTTTTTTTTTTAAGGCACCCTAATGTGATTTCAAAACAAAACACACTCACTGCCATAGAGTCAATTCTGACACCTAGGAACCCTATAGACCAGAAGAGACCTGCCCCTGTGGGTTTATGAGGCCGGCAATTTTTACAGGAGTAGAAAGTACTGCTCCTTTCTTCAGCAGAGTGGCTGGTGGTTTTGAACTGCTAACCTTTGGTTAGCAGCCCAGCATATAACCCACTAAGGCAATGAGAAATGATACTACTGAGAGAACTTATGAGCAGTGGTCTACTTATCACAGAGATGAGTTTAAACACATTTTATTTAGAATAAATCCATACATAAATGAACTGGAACCCAATTTTTTAAACATACCTTCATGTGTATGTGTGTGTCTATAATTGATATCCACCATCATCCAGGGCCTATAAGTATATATGCATGAGTATATTTATGTATCATAATCACAAACCATTCTGCTTGATACAAATATAGGAAAAAGAACATGCATCAAAATGCATCATTATTTGGGTTCATGTGGTTTGGAATTTGCTTTTCCTATTTACCCTTCAGTATATTGGGCTTTAAAACTTTCTTTAGAAGAGATTCATTAACAATGGGTTTATTTTTTTTGTTTGTTTTTTGTTTTTGCATCAGATATATACTACTTTCTTTTGGTGTCAAGTATATCCTACTTTCATTCTTGATTGAATATTAGTATTTTATTCTTATTCAAAGAAAACCACAATCCCGTATTATATAAAATGGTTTTAACTATTTAGATTTTCCATTATTATCTCATAATTCAGACATTCTAATGATATAAAAAAATCCTGTAGATTGGAAAATATTAGTCCAAATATTTAAAATACCTTTTCCTTTCCAAGATTTTTAACTCACAACAAAATGTCATTCTTTCAGAAACATAGAATCTAACATTTCAGTGGGAAATTCCACTGCAAATTAATTGGTTCAGCTGCCACTTTCCAGGCTTCTTGTTGATCTAGAGATAGCAAGCCCTGTTGCTCTAAAAGTATCACCTGTCTTATCCCATGAACCCAAAACGAGTACAGACCTGCCCAAAATAAATCATGCCCTTTGCTTTCCCATGGCATGTTCATTGGGTCAATTCTAATAGTTTATCTCTTAGCATCATTACCTTTCCTATTTTCCTTTAAATTATATTTTGCAAAAACAAGTTCTACCTATTTCAGATTTTTAGGACAATATTTAAAACGGAATCTTCAGCCAGTCTTTCTATTGTGTTGTTGTTAGGTGCTGTGGATTTGGTTCCAACCCATAGCAACCCTATGCACGGCAGAATGGAACATGGACCAGCGCTGCATCATCTTCACAATTGTCATGTTTGAGTCCCTTGGTCCAGCCCCCGTGTCAATCCATCCAGTCAAGGGCCTTCCTATTTTTTGCTGCTCCCACCCCCCTACCAAGTAAGATGTCCTTTTCCAAGGACTGGTCTCTCCTGATAACATGTCCAAAGTACATGAGATGAAGTCTTACCAGCCTTGCTTCTAAGTAGCATTCTGGCTGTACTTCTTCCAAGACAGACTTTTTGTGTTGTTTTTCGGCCATACATGGTCTTGTCAACATTCAACATGGTGCTTTTGAGCATCATAATCCAAATGCATTGATTCTTCTTCAGTCTTCCTTACATGATGTCCAACAATTATATACAGATGAGGTGATTGGAAATATCATAGTTTGAGTCAGGTGCCCTTTACTTCCTTAAAGAGTGCACTTCGACACCTGCAAGAGGTCTTGTGCAGCAGATTCACTCAGTGATCTCTTGACTCTTGTTTCCAGGAGCATTGATGGTTGAAATCTGCGCAAGTAATTTCAGTCTTTGTTCTGTTCATCATGATGTTGTTTCCAGGAGCATTGATGGTTGAAATCCCCACAAGTAATTTCATTCTTTGTTCTGTTCATCATGATGTTGTTTCCATGAACATTGATGCTTGAACTCCACGCAAGTTGAAATCCTGGACAATTTTAATTTTTGTTCTGTTCATCAGGATGTTATCTATTGGTCAGTTGTGGTTATTTTTATTTTCTTAATATTGAGTTGTAATAAATTTTGAAGGCTGCAATCCTTGTTCGTCATCAGCAAGTGCTTCAAGTCCTCACTTTCAGCAAGCTGTTCCCTTCAGAGGATTAGTCACTGAAAACCTACTATCAATACATTTATCTCATTTTTGTGATTTAGAAATTCTAATTCTGATAGTTAATGGAAGGGAACTAGATATGAGGTTTGTTTTGAAATTAATATTATCTGATAATTAATTTTCAGATAACCTTGCCTTTGGAGAAAAGAAGTTTTAGGATTGTTCTAGAATATTTGGAGTACCCATACCCAAACATAGGTATAAGAATATATTCCAGTGTTAAGGAATTAAAACAATGTATATTTATATTCTGTATTATTCACACTAGTGCTATATTATAGGATCCCCATAGTACTTATATTAAGTAACCAATAGAAATTTTAAATATCCATTTACTAAAGGAAAATATGCTGAAGTCAATGTAGTACTAAGATTGGGAGTCATTGAGTTTGTTTTCTCATTTCTGATATCTACTGGTTAGGTTATATTGAAGAATTTAAATTCTTCAAAATTCAGTATCTTCAGTTGTATAATGGATCAAAAGAGAACATTTACCAGAGACAGTGGGCTGTTGAGTGGATTGATAGCATTTGCTTCATCAACAGCTTACACCATCATTCTTTTCACAAAGTTGTCAGTCAAGAATACTTGGTTACTGAATGTCTGAGAGGAAATATCAGATGGGGAAAAATCCTTTGTGGCCTTGTGAATCTTCACATGGCGCTGTATTACAACAGAGAAACATGTCTTATCTGTAAGCTAAAAGTCTCCAAACTGATTTTGCCAAGAAATTGTCTGGGGCCATCTTGCATGTGCTCTCAGCAATCTCAGATACTGCAGTCAAATTTAGTTGTAAATATAGTGGTTAGGAAATTGTCTTGACTCTTGAGGCATGTGGAGGGAGCCTTTTCTTACTATATAATGTATTCCATAATCCAACATAAATTGCTAAATTTATATGTGTAAGAAAGGAATCCTACTTATAAAATGGTTAAAGCACTTACCTGCTAACTGAAAGATCAATGGCTTGAGTCCACTAAGTGCTTTGAAGGAGAAGTGTGTTAGTCTGGGTGGACTAGAGAAACAAATTCATAGAACCTCATATGTATATAAGAGAGAGTTTTATATAAAGGGTAATTGTACATGAAGCATCCCAACCCAGTCCAGTCCAAGCCCATAAGTCCGACATTAGCCCACATATCTGACATTGATCTACAAAGTCCTCCTCAAACTCAGAAAACACACACAATGACACCAAAGGCAGGAGGAAAGCTGAATCAATGAGTGTGTAAGCATCTCAGTGCTGGCAGGGGTCTCCACGTGACTCCTTCAACACCAAGGGCTGCACCAGGTTAGGACGTCCATGTGGCTTCTCCTCAGGAATGTTTGCAGGAAGTGAGCCTTGTCAGCTGAAGCAGGGAACTGGCTAAGGCAGCTACAATTGGTCTGACCATCAGAGAGCCAGAGACCGGAGAACAAGAAAGGTGAGGCTCACTGAACCATTGTGTTAGTCTGGGTAGATTAGAAAAACAAATTCATAAACATGCATATGTATATAAGGGAGAGGTTTATATAGAAGAGGAATTGAACATTAAGAAAACATCCCAACCCAGTTCAGTCCAAGGCCATAAGTCTGATATTAGCCCATATGTCTGATACCAATCTATAAAGTCCTCTTCAGACTTACGAAACACATGCAGTGAAGCCAAATGCAGGACGATCACAAGCCAGTGGGTAGAAAGTCTTTGGGTTCAGTGGTGTTGTAAGCATCTCAGTGCTGGCAGGTTTCTCTCTGTGGCTTTTCCAGCTTCCGAGGTCTGGTTGCATTCATGTGGCTTGTCTTCTGCAATGCCTCCCAGGGAGTAGTCCCAGATTTCCCAGAATTCTCAGGAGAAGGCCGTGCCCACATGGAAATCTCATTGGCTATCTCCAGATTGACAGACTGGACTCCACCCCTAGACTCTTAATCTTTGGATCCACAAGTAACACTGATAAGAGCAGCAGTCAAATCTGCTGCAAAGGGCCTTTTGCCAGTGTTAAAAAGCAAATGTAGCACCGATTTAAGGACTAACGTGCTGGGCTACATACCACTGATATTAAGGATTGAGGACTGGCTCAATCCATGGAGTTCTCAATCTCCCAGCTGTCTGGAAGAGATCCATAAGGAAGACCACTGAAGAGCTGAGCTCTTTGGATAAGAGAGTTGGTGAAGACTATTGAGTACACTATGAAGAACAGTCAAAAATGTCCTGAAAGACACATGGCCAGAATGTTCCCCAGAAGCAAGGAGAAAGACTTCATTTCACGTTTTTGGACATATGACCAGAAGGGACCAGTCTCTGGTAAAGGACATCAGGCTTGGTAAAGGAGACAACCAGAAAGTCCTTCAACAAGATGTATGACACCACAGGGACTTAAAAAGAGCAACCATTGTGTCTGCGGCCTAGAAGGAAGCCCTGTTTGACCCTGTTGTCCCAGGGTCCCTTTGAGTGGGGCCTGACTCCACAGCACGTAACAACGCACCAATCCTCCTCTAAACAAAATATATTGCTTGATTATATTGTGCAGTTTTCTTTTCAATAATCAGGCCACGATACCACTTCTGTCCATTCTAAGCTTGTTTTCCTCCTCGATGGGAACAGAGCTTTCTTCAGCGGTGCCGGCGGCATGAGAAGGGTAGTCTTGGATAAGCAGCAGCTGAATAAACACTACTTCAGTGTCAAAAATTAGATAAGCCACTCAAAGCCATGCTTGACCCATGCCGAATCATTCCCAATGGAAAATATTTCAGAGGTGGGGAAGTAAAATATTGTATTTGGCAAAGTGGTTCAGCCTTTCCACCGTATGTTAAATGGTCATTGGTTTTGCCTTCAGGGTTTTATGGCTCCCCTTTTAGTTCATGATTGCCCCCCCCTCTACCCCTAAATAAAAAAGATTAAGAAACATGGTTCCATCATGTTTGATTGTGGTCTGATTGTGGGCTTTGACTCAGCAGAACCTAAGTCAATTAACTGGAAACCCTGCTGCTAGTGTTGGCAGCCTGAGCTGAGGGGCCTGGGTGAATTCAGATGTCCATTTCCCCAAGACTCGGGCTGCTGGCACCATCAGCTCTTTGAAAAAGCACCCAGTGGCATTCCATTCTGGGGTGGAACTGGCTGACTTCATGGTCCCTTCCCAACTGTGGGAAAGTTACTTTTAGTTCCACTTGTAGGAAACAAAGGAAGGCTTGTTTGTCATTATGAAAATAGTTTGCAAGGTACTTAAAAAAAAAAGTTGTTGGGTTTTGGTTTTGTTTTTGTTTGCAGGACTTCCGTTGAAATCAAAGTATTTCAAAACATGTGGTTTTTGAAATATTAACTACTTCTATTGTCCAACAAAGTATTGTTTTATTAAACATTTGTTGTATATGTTATATATCAATATGTGTTTGGCACTTTGCAAGATAGTTGTTGGGTGGCTTCTGGTTGGTTCTGACTTACAGTGACCCCGAGGCCAGCAGAAAGAAGCACTGACCTTTCCTGTGCCACCCCAGTGCTGCACCACTGTGCCAATCCATCGCCTTCAGTCTTCCTCTGCTTCATTCACCCTCTACTTCCCAGGGTGCGAGGGTCTCCACCAAGAACCCATCACTGCTGCAACATGTCCAAAGTGGGTCCGATAGTGGAGGGATGGCAATAAGAAGATGCGCTGCTGTTGAAAAATATGCAGTTTACTAGAAGCATGCTAGTATTTTGTGTACATAATTCAATCTCTCTGAAAATTAGGGTTATGGTTATTAACAAGTCAATCAGCAGAGCTGAAGCAGCAGAGCTTTAGAGTCATAAAAACCTTTTAGATAGTGACTCTGCAAACCTTCAGAACTTAAACAAACTCTATAATCTCTCTGGATTCCCAGTTACTTGTCTTTAAAATGGAGCTATAGTATGTCCATTGTGCTCCTGTAAGGGTCAGATACATAGATGTAAAATGGAAAGTGCTTTACATACAACTTGGCACAGGGTGAAAATTAAGTAAAGCATCTTTTTATCTCACCACTTTTTGTTGTACTGTGGTGTCTTGTGTGTTAGTGTGATGCTAAAGCTATGCCACTGGTGTTTCAAATATCATTCAGCAAGGTGAACAGACTTCAAGGTATAATCAATAGGCATATTCTGCTTCTGAGGGATTAGCCAATGAAAAAGCCACAGGGGCATCTTGTCTGCTATAGGGCCGGAAGATGAGTCCCTCAGGCTGGAAGGCATTTGAAATACCCAATAGTACAAAGTATATTTTATTAACCCTATGACTTATTTTCAGTAATATTGGTTAATGACTTCTCCCAGTGTAAACGAAGTGGATACCTAGGAAAGTTTCCCCAACTCTTAATGAAACACACATCCTTTACTTTTGAAGAATACTTTCTTTATCTTGATTGACCAAAGTCAGGGTGTTGACCTAAAAAGACTGAGATAGTTAGTTTATTGTGCCAGCCTGGCCAATAAACACATGTGGGATTAATTGAAGGGCAGAGAGATAAATGGCTTAGTGAGCCTCGCCTTTCTTATCTCTCACTCTATGATCATCGGACCAGTGTGCAGCTGCCTTGCTTGTTCTGTGCCTCAATTTGCAGGCTACACTACCTGTGAGACACCTAACCTGTGGACTGTGTCGCTATAATTTGAGGTCCCTTTAAGACCTGCTTCGCCACACAATTGGAATTTAAATCTCTTGAACTAGGGACTGACTGTTGGTGACCTGCCTTACTGTTTGCTGTCTGTGCTGTGATAGCCTGAATCTCTCTACAGAGGACTGACTACCTGGCGGCCCTCAAGACTTGAAGGACTGCCAGTGTCTCATAACTCTCACGGGAGTGAGTTGCACTGAGTCAATTGTGGCTGTTTTTATAATTTAACTGTTCATTTCTTGTATTATCTATCTATGATTTATTCATATATATATATAATTATTAGCAATCTGGTTTTGTGTCTCTAGAGAAGCCTGTCTAACACAAAGACAAAACCAGCTACCTTTGAATTGATTCTAATGCATGCTGACCCCACATGTGTCAGAACAGAACTTTCCAGAGTGTTTCCAATGGCTGCGCTCGGTCCCTGTCGGAGGTTGTAAATTTGCAAAGAGGCTTCGAATCAGCTGGAAGATGGTATGGGATGGGAGACAGACTGATATCAACCATACTTAGAAGTAGAATCTTTGAGAAAAATCTTTGATGAGACTACAGATTAGTAAGGAAAGCCTAGTAAGTCCCTACTTACATTTCTTTAACAGGAGCCCTGGTAGTAAAATGGGCCATGCGCTGGGTTATTTACCGAAAGTTTTTGGGGGGGATAAAAGGGGTTTTATTATTATTCATCCTTGGATCACACAGGTGGGTGTGTTTCTTTCATGTGGACTTAGTTAACACCTCACTTAGGTGTGTGTATGAATACAAGCCTTTAAGACCCCAGGCACTATTATTTTTGATAGCCAGGCGTTGTCTGTGTTCTTCAGCACTCTTTGCTGTAGAACCCATATCTGCAGTGATCTCTTCATGA
Organism: Tenrec ecaudatus; assembly: GCF_050624435.1. Taxonomy (NCBI): domain Eukaryota; kingdom Metazoa; phylum Chordata; class Mammalia; order Afrosoricida; family Tenrecidae; genus Tenrec; species Tenrec ecaudatus. The sequence goes on from NC_134534.1 coordinate 48,736,500, forward strand.
GGGCAAGCATTGAGCAGCGACAAAGCATAAGAACTAAATGTCCCTGGATTGGAGCCCCAAATCCATTCCCTTGTCTATGGACTGTGTATGTCACTGGTGAACCCATTGTCATCTTATGATGAAGAACATTATCAATCATTCTCCTGGGGTATAACATCATTCTATTGATGGTGTCATTAATTTATCCAATGGCATAGGATTTGACATCCTGTTGAGAAAATGAAGATGTGCAAGTATAGAGCAGCTCTGAACAGCAATCCATAAATGTTGATTTGTACACTTTGAACTCTTACATGATTGAGCTCTGTTGACAATGACCATGGGGAATGGGGATAGGGGACAATTTCCAATAACATTCATTCACAAAGGCAGAACCTTGCCTGTCAGATAAATACATGTCATCGTAAAACAAGGAGGGCATTAAAATAATAAGTATATCGTGATTCTGGGCCACCTTTCATTAGATGCCTACCAAGCAAGGGATCCTACCAAGGTCCAGCAACCACCAATTCCACACCCCTGGGGTGGTAGTCAACTGTTTCTTCTCACCCCAGAGAGGTTCAGTCTTGAGTCCAAGGGCTACAGGTAAAGTGGAGGTAAAGCTAATCCATTCAGTGGGATTTCCACATGGAATCCTCGAGGAGGCCAATGAGGGATGCCATGTTCCTGAAAGGACAAAGTCTCAGGTAGAGCACACGGCCTGGGTCACCAAGGGCTGGAGAGAAACTAGTCACAAGTGTCTAGCCAGGAACCTAGTGCCAGGCTTACTCTCCCTATGGGTACTATAAAATTATTGTTGAGTGTCTCTTCCCAATGTGAAGCGGTTCCTCCCCATTTTCCCACGACCAGCAGAAGTGTAAATGCCCCCGCCTCCACTGATCTTGACTTGACTTTGCTTTTTTCTTGCCAGAGGCTTTTTCCCCCTCTGGTTTATTTTTAAATTGTCATTGTTCTTTAAAAAATATATTTGCTCCTTCAGCTTTTGTTTGTTTGTTTGCTTGTTTGGGCTTGTTTTCCAGGGTATGAAGCACAGGATGGGCGAACATACAGAGAATAATTGGCGGCGTAATGGCTTATCAGGATACAGCTGGGTCACCGGGGCCTGGAGGGCAATGGGGAGCAAGTAATGACTACTGGAGGGAAGGACGCGGATGGTCTCGAACTGCTTGTGGTGCTGTCTATGCAACTGTTTTAAAATAGGACTGAACCACGGACGTTTATGTGATGTGATTGTATCTAAGTAAAACCAGTGGGGACATTTTAAAAATAAAAGGAGAGCACAGTTGAAGTCCAGTTCCTGTAGCGGTGGTGATTCCTCTACCAGCCCCAAGGAGAGGCACTCAGAAACCGCTCAGCTGTAGCTCATCTGCATCAAGTACGAAGGAATCTGTCTTCACTTTGGACCACAGCAGAGTCTCATTCAAAGAAGGGGTTTTGTTATGTTGAGCATGGCGCCACGGAGATGAAGGCATCTCCGCTGGCCCTAACTGCCTTGAAAAGCAAGTGAGCTAATCCTTTAATCTGTCACTTTCTTTCCCAGGAACAGCAATGGTAGACTTGGAAACCCCAGTAAACCGAGAGCGACGGCCTGCAAGCTGCGGCGCCCTGCGGGCGGTCCGGGCGCTTTCAGAATACAAAGTAAGTGGTGTGCGCCCTCTAGTGACGACAGAGACGCAATAATTGTGAGAGAGGCTTAGATTTTGCAACTCAATTTAATTACTTTGATTCAATTACTTTCTAGTTTACTTAATTTTATACACTAATATATTTAGTAGACATTGACCTACTAAAGAAATATTAGTAAGTTTGTTTCATTTTAAAAAGGTGCTTGAAGAGGGAAATGGCAACAGTTAAAAATGTTTTATGTGATTATTGCTGTTAGTTGCTGTCTGGCGGTTCTGACCCACAGCCACCAATGTATGCCCACGGCCTGGTCCTGTGCCATCACCATCCCCGCAAGAGTTGCTACATTTGAACCTATTATTGCAACCACTGCACCAGCCCATCTTGTTGAAGGCATTCCTTTGTTATGCTGCCTTTGTGAAGCACGGTGGCCTTTTCCAGGGACTAGTTCCTTCTGATAATGTGTCCAAAATATGTGTGATGAAATATTGTCATCCTGACTTCTAAAGAAGTCATTCTTTAGAATCACTAAAGAGCATTTTTGGTGGGTGTCTTCCAAGAGAGATGGGTTTGTTCTTCAGGTAGTCCATAGAACTTTGAATATTCTTTGCCAATGTCATGATTCAAAGGCACTAGCCTTCCTTAGTCATTGTCCAACACATATATATATATATATATATATATATATATATATATATATATATATCCATTGAAAATACCTTGACTTCAGTCAGGCTCACCTTAATCATCAACACGATATCATTGCTCTTCATTATTTTAAAGAGGTCTTGTGGGACATATTTGTCCAATGCATTGATTTTGTCTGATGTTTTAAAATTTATTTATTTATTTTAATATCTAATTAATTAATTAATTAAATTGCTGCTTCCCTGAGCATTGATTTGGATCCACATAAAATGAAATCCTTGGCAATTTCAATATTTCCTCCAATTATCATGATATTGCCTATGTGTCCAATTATGAAGATTTTCTCTTCTTTACATTGAGCTGTCATCTAAACTGAAGGCTACAGTCCTTGATCTTCATCAGCAAGTGTCTCAGAGCTCTCTTAGCTTTCATCAATCCAGGCTGTGTCGTGGCCTATCATGGCCTGGTGGTGGGCCTTCCTCTGATTCTGATACGCAGTGCTTTTCAGACAGTTTCACTGCTTTGATGATCTGCGCAGCAAACAGATTGAATAGGTATGGTGAAAGGGTGTAACCCAAAGCATACCTTTCCTGATGTTAAACCAGGCAGCATTCCTTTGTTTTGTTCAAACAATTGCCTCTTGGTCCATGTACAGAGTCTTGCATGAACACAAAGAAATATTCTGGAATTCCCATTCCTTGAAATGTTATCCATAGTCTGTTATGGTCTACACAGTCGAATACTTTTGCATCATCAATAAAGCACACACACAAAAACACCTTTGCGGCATGGTCAGTTTTCAGTCAAGATTCCTCTGCCATTAGCGAAGATATCCCTGGTGGCAAGTCCTCTTCTGAATCAGCTTTGAACCTCTGGCAGCTCACTGTGAATGTTCTGCAACTGTTTTAAAATAGTCTTCAGCATAATTTTGCTTGCATGTGACATTAATGCTATTGTTTGATAATTTCTCCATTGTGTTGGACGGACATACAGAGATTAATTGGTGTAATGGCTTATCAGGATACAGCTGGGGCAGGGGCTGGAGGGCAATGGGGAGCAAAGAATGACTATAGGAGGGAAAGGCACGGATGTTCTTGAACTACTTGTGGTGCTGTCTATGCACGTGTTTTAAAATGGGACTGACCCACGGACGTGTATCGATGCACATTTCAGAATCTCTTCTAGCACACCTCGTGCTCTTTCCTTTCCTTTCTGTCTTTTAAATGACATTTTCTTTTTCAGTGTGTGATATACTTGATGTCATCTGAGAAAATATCTTGTCTTTGGTCATTAATAGTCATTGCTCCACTTGATGTATGAAATGCTCTAAGACCTATAAGAACCCCCAATAAAATGATTTAAAAATATTCAGTGCTCCAAGTCTAGTGCTGTGATAGTCTATAAATTCAGGTGGGGAATACTCAAGGTTGTACTGTGGCTCTCGTGGACTTGTTTCATGTCTTCAGCATGAACTATGATCCAGAATGTGCACATGAGCTATTGTTGGTTTGCGTCATAGTTGTTCTCTGGCTTGTTCTGATGGATGGCACTGAGATTATCTGTCATCTCTCTCCACAGATGTGGTAGATTTGATTCCTCTGTATTCTATATGGTATAGTAGCCATTTGTGTTATTGAAAAATTATTTGCAGTGAAGTAATTCTTCCTGTGAAATCATATCATGTGATCACAGGTGCGTTTTTATCACAAAGGCTATGTTTCACAACTACTGATCCTTCTTGTTTCTAAATTTAACTTTCCAACCACCACTATATAGGTGAATATGTATTGCATGTTTGACTGATTTCAGACCACAGAAGCTGGTAAACATTTTCATCTTAGTAGCCAGTGCATACATTTGGGTAACGGTCATGTTAATTGGACTTCCTGGTAGATGCATAGATGTTATCCTATCACTTCAGGATAAATCTTGAATTATTCTTTTAGACGCTGACTCTGACTCCATGGAACCGTTGTCTCTCTCCACGTAGCACACCATGTGATCTTTTCAATTCAAAATGGCCCTATTCAGTCCATTTCCATTTACCGATCTTCATGCATTTCATTTCATTTTCCCAGCTTCATGCTAAGTGTATTCTAAATTCTGTTTGTCAGTGGCTGTTTACAAATATTTATTTTCATTGAATCCTGCCATATCAACATATGAAGGCCCCCAAATCTCCACTCCGTCCACATCGTCAAGGTCTACTGCACCGCGGAGGCAGCGCTTCCCCAGGCTTGTTTTGAATGCCTCCAACATGAAGAGCGCACCTCTCACTGCTGAGGCCACACAACATTCTGGTGCCATTCGTAAGGCTCTTACACGGTTTTCTGTTTGCTTTCTTTCTTGTTTGTTTGTTTGAGATTGCCAGGTCCTTCTTCCTAGCCTATCTACGTCTGGAAGCTCTGCAGAAACATGCTCACCAGGAATGGTCCTTCTGGTACCTGAGATACCAGTGGCATAGCTCCTAGCATCGCCGCCATGCGCAAGATACCACAGTGCAGCAAACCGGGAGACGGGTGGCCAGCCTCGTCAGTGAGGCTTCACCATTCTCTGGCACATGACAAAATGGAGTAGTTATAATGTGCTCTTTTGTGAATGATGTGTGGGCCAGTCTCCGGGATGCTTCATTTACATATGTCATTTATCATCAGGCTTTCCCACCTCATACTTTTCTATTTGAAGAGGGAGGTGTAACAACAGCCAATGGTTATTCTACCTCAACTTGTTGGCTTAACGGAGTCTAAATTCTTTTGCACATGGTTAAAATATCTCCATAAATTTTTTCAGACCCACTTTTATAAACTTAACTCACCTCATTTAACACACTCGCAAACTTAGCAATCACCCCTTCTGACTAGAAATTCTCGGTTGCTGCCAGCTTCCACTGTCTGCAGACACACCCCAGTCAGACACACTTTCTCTCTGCGGCCCTCTGTCCTTCTGTTCCTTCCCTTCAAGCCGAGCAAGTCCTCTGACCCTCTTAAACTCTATCCTTAAGGTTTGGTCGCAACCTCAGTCCATCGGTAAAACAGATGTTTGGCTCTGGAAAGTATGTAAAGTATGTCTTAGGAATATCATAGTAAGTGCATTAAACATATTATGAGGCACAGCATGTGGGCATGTGAGACATCGCACACTTACGGGCTTGTCACTTAGTGGAGGCCAGATGAATTCTAGCTTTCTCATCCTCATGCTGAGGCTGATAGTCTGGTTACAGTCACTGCCAAAATATTGCATCTCTGAATTTGCCAACATTGAGAGACCCTAATAATGCTAAGAATCTTACAAAATGAAACCAAAAAATTGCCCCTCTCTCTCTATCTATATCTATATAAAACATTAACTTGTCTTTTCATCCATTTTAAAGACACCGACATGAATTGCGTTCATCGTGTTGTGCAACCACCACCACTACCCATTTCCCACAGCTTTTCATCACCATCAGTAGAAATTCAGTGCCTGGTAAGCAGTGGTTCCCATCTTCCCTCCCCTGTGCTCCTGGTAACCTGCGCTCGACTTCTGCTTCCATGTGTGTTCGTAGTGCGGCTGTGTTATGCTGACGATATCACTTTTTGCACCTGGCTTGCTTCATTTATTATAATGGTTTCAAGATTAACCCATGTTGAAGCAAGTATCAGAGCTTTATATCACTTTAGGTTGGAATAATATTCTATTGTATGTATATATGTACCCCGTTTGTTTATCCATTAATCTGTGGATGGGCACTTGGGATTGTTTCCACCTTCCATCTATTGTGAATAATGCTGCCACGAACACCAGTGCACAAGTATCTTCTAACAGTATAAATAAAACTCAAATGTCTCTGCTTTCAACTCTGTGGGAAGACATTTGTGTTTTTAAGCTTTTTTTGTAGTTAATGTAGAAAAATATTAGCATTTAATATTAATATAAAGTTCACCTTTTTATGGCTGAAGATACAAAATGGATGGCTGTCTTAAAAGTTTAAAATGATAATTTACACCTTTTGTTTTTTTAAAAGCCCTCACATATGCTATTTTATTTAATTTTTCCTAAAAATCCACAGGAGTTATTTTCCAAATGGATTGAGAGTGAACATGAATCAAAATTAGGTGAGTTGCTTGGTTTTCTACCTTTTGTAGATATTAGGGAGGCACTAGGTAAAGAGGTCCCTTGTTCAGGACTCTGTGTATCATCATCCACCTTGAATCATGTTAACAAACAGAAAACAAACTCACTTCAATATAGTCGATGCTGACTCATAGTGACCCCACAGGACAGAGTCAAACTGCCCTCGTGAGTTTCTGAGACTTCAACTCTTTACAGGAACAGAGAGCCCCAGCTTGCTCCCTCAGAGCATGAGTTTTGAACTACTGCGTAACCACTGGTGCCAAGGAAAGTCTTTTTCTAGAAACCTGGAGCTGATTTAAATGTCGCCTCACCTTTTCTAGGAACTGTAAAGTCAACCAAAAGGACATGAAGGGAGTTAATCTTATGAGAGCAAAGCCTCCGGGACCTTTATTTGCTGATGAGGCCTGACTCAACACAAGAACTACTAATAATCAGAATCTGGATGGGCAAAGTATAAATCTCGGGAGATTAGAAGTCATCAAAAATGAAATGGGATGCACACAGATCAGTATCCTCGGTGTTACTGAGCTGAAATGGACTGTTATTGTCCATTTTCCATCAGGTAATCCTATGGTTTACCAGGCTGCGAATGACACAACCAAGACGAATAATGTTGCATTCATAGTTGAAAAAGACATTTCAAGATCTATTTTGATTATATGAACAAGAATGTGGCATCAGGATTGGAGGAAGGCTTACTGACAACCTGAGATGTGCAGATGACACAATCTTGCTTGCTTAAAGTGAGGAGGAGTTGAAACATTTGTTGATGAGATCAAGGATTGCAGTCTTCAGTATGGATTGCAACTCAATTAAAGAAGACCAAAAACTGCATAATTGGACCAATAAGAAACATCATGATAAATGGAGAAAAGACTGACGCTGTCAAGGATTTCGACTTACTTGGTTCTACAATCAATGCTCAGGGAAGCAGCAGTCAAGAGATCAAATGATAGGTTTCATGGGTCAATTTATTATACAAGACCTGCTTAGAGTACTGAAAAGCCAGGAGGTTACCTGGAGGACTCTAGTGTGCCTGGCCCCAGCCATGGTATTTTCAATAGCCTCATATGCATGTGAAAGTTGGACATTGACTAAGGAAGACCGAAGAAGAATTGATGTGTTTGAATTCTGGTGCTGGTGAAGAAGATTGAAAGTACCACGAACTACCAAAAGAACAAACTGATCTGTCTGGAGAAGTACAGCCAGAATGCTCCTTAGGGGCAAGGATGGGGAGAAGAATTCTTGGAGAAGTGCATCACACTGGGTAAAGTAGAGGGGCCATGAAGAGAGGAAGGCCCTGTATGAAATGGATTGCCACAGTGGTTGCAACATTGGGCTCAAACATAACAATCATTGTGGGATGATATCGTGTTTCATTCTGTTGTACAGAGGGTCACTATGAGTTGGAACCAACTTGATGACATCTATCAATAATAAGATAGTAGAGCATACAGGAGTTGTGTTAGGCCACATTGACTAGAAAAAAATCCAGTCACATTCATATGTATATGAAAGGGTTTTATGTCAAGAAGTAACTATATATCAAGAGAGCATCCCTGCCCTTTTCAACTCAAGTCCATACATCCTATACTAGTCCATAAATCCCTCACCAGACTCATAAAGCCACATGTAATGATGCAGAATGCAGGAAGACCATAGGCTAGTGGGTGCAGTGTCATGTGAATCCAAGGTTGGTGAAAGCATGGCCGGGCTCCAGCAGCTCTCAAGGTCAGTAGCAAAGTTCCAGTAAGCAGGCAGCCGAAGGAGAAGAAAGAGAAGAAGCTTCCCAGGATCCTCCTTGTAAGAACCCCAAGGAGGCATTCTCAAGCTGTGACCTGATTGACAGGTTGGATTCCACCCTATACTCTCATACATCTTCAAGTTGACATAAAACCATCGAACTACCACAGGGGTTAAAGTTATCAAAATTCCTTAACCATACCCAAACAACTTGAGAGAATCAATTGCTGGGCCCTAGATTCAATTAACATAATGTAGTCCACATAGAATATTTTACATGAGAGCTCATGAGCAGCCATCTAATGTAAAACTATTGATCTCTTCCTGTAAGGAGAAAAGTGAAGAAAATTAAATATACATGGAAATATTCAGTCCAAAATTCCAGTAGAACACAGGAACCTCAGCCTCTATGGCTCTAAGATCAAAAGCACTAGATAGTACCTGCCTACTACTGTTGGCCACTCTGAAAGGGACAGTCTTAGAAGTTCCTGCTTAGAATGTGAGGGAATGCTTTGAAAATGATTAGGGCAAAGAATGTACAGATGTGCTTTATGCAATTGATGTATGTATATGTATGGATTGTGATAAGAGTTGTATGAGCCCCTAATAAAATGTAAAATAAAGAAATAAAAGAATGTGAGGGAAAAGGAGCATAGAACTCACAATCAGAAACACATCAAGCTTCCTGGTCAGACAGAGACTGGTAGAACCCCCAAGACTAAGCCATTTAGTTACCCTTCAGTCTGGAACGGAATCCAGTGGCCCAATCGTCAGCCAAACAATGACCAGGTCTATAAGATAAGCAATAACACTACGGAGGTATATACTCCTCAGAATAGTGAACAATTCAAGATCAAATGGGCTGAAGTTGCCCAAGGACGAAGTTCAGAAGACACGGCAGATTAGAAAGGGAGGAGGTGTACAAACAGGAAACGCATTTGAAAGTTTTTGGAAACTTTGGCTGTGCTGTCAACTTTGGAAAAATTGACCAGTTTGTACCATGTTGAGTTGGCATTGTACAGAAATTAACAGCCATATTGGTCTAGAAACCTTTAACTTATTTTTCCCATTTGCACAGGAGTAATGCACAGTGTTAAATATGTAAGGTCTAGCTACATGGGTTTGATTACAGAAACCAATAAAGTATTCTCTAAATAAAAAAAAAGAAAAAGAGACACAGGGAGGAAATGGGGTAAGTGATGTTACATTGCGGGGATTGCAGTCAATTATATGAAACAAAATATGTATGAATTGTTGAATGGGAAATGATTGGCTTTGTAAACTGTCATCCAATTCACAAAACAAAAGTTAAAATAAAGAAAATAAAAATCACATGAAGAACCCTCTTACTCTGACATTTTAACTGATATTTTGTTGACTCTGCATATAAGGGGGTACACATACACACAAAAATAAAACAACCTGGAATTTTCTTTTCAAAACTAAGTATTTAATTAAAACAAGCAAACAAATAAATTTATTACCTTCAACGTTCTTTCCATTACATTAATACATTTGTCAAATCTGAAATTCCATTCTTGGAAACATTTTTTTTATCTCATCTGTTTGGATGGCTGAAGCACCTTCATAATTTTTTTCTTCACCTCTTCTACATCACCAAATTACTGTCCTTTCATGTCCCTCTTCATTTATGGAAACAAAAAGAAGTTTCAGGGAGCAAGGTCAGGTGGGTAAGGTGTCTGGGGCAAGAGAGGCATGCTGTTTTTGCCAAAAAATGGCACAAAGATGGCTGTGTGAGCAGGTGCATTGTTGTGGTGGCAAAACCAGTCCCCCATATGCCACAAATCCGGCCATTTTTTTGTTGCACACTGTTAGATAATCTTTTCAGAACCACTAAATAGAAAGCAAGATTAACAGTCTGACCCTGTGGAACGAACTCCAAATGCACTGAATTGACATTTTCATTCCTTCAGAAAGTTGACAGACATCCAGAACAAGGTTTGTCATCAATCAGCACTTAACCTTTTTTGAAAAGAGAAAACCACTCGTATACTTCACTTGAGTTTTTCCCATAGTGCTGTCCTGCAAGGTGTGTTCAACATCACAAAAGTTTCTGTGGCATTTTTCCCGATATGGAAACAAAATTTCACAGTTGCACACTGTTCTTTTAAATTGGGCATCACAAAAACGAGGTTTGAGAGAAACTGCTTTTACATAAAAATTCACTGTGACCAGAGAGAACTTCCCAGGTGATGCCACTGGGTGCACTAACTCAGAGAAAATTGCTAGATGCTTGTCTAGTAGGAAAAAAAAGTGTACTATGAAAGCTCCAATCTGCCCTGCGCAATTCCATTTTTTTGGGGGGGGGTACCCGCTCATATATAAATATGTGTATACAGATGTACATAAATCACATCTATAGCTCTTATCAGCCATGTCATAATGTTGGCAACCTTAAGCAGTCAATAAACTAAAACCTCTCTCTTTCTCAATTGTACTGAGAAGCTAGCTACTCCCTTTTTATTTTGTACATTGTGTTTAGGACAGGTTTTGTATTAATCACTATTAAATTTAATTATTCAATCCACGTGGTTGTTGCTATTAGGTTCTGTCAATCTGGTTCCAACTCATAATGATCCTGTGTACAACAGAGTGAAACACTGCCTGGTCCTGGGCCATTCTCACAGTTGTGCTGATGCTTGAGCCCATTGTTGCAGCCACTGTGTCATTCCATCTTGTGGGGTCTTCCTCTTTTTTGCTGCCCTTCGACTTTAGCAAGCATGATATGTTCCTCCAGTCACCACTCCTCTGCCAGCGTGTACACATTGGTGGCTTGTGGTTTTTGTTATGCTGAATGCTATGCCACTGGTCTTTCCAGTACCATCAAGGTCACCCAAAGCAAGTTTCGAAAGAGCTTCCTGAATAAGAACAGACTACGAAGAAGGAATAGGCTGCCCATTTATGAGAAATTAGCCACTGAAGAAAACCTTATGGATAGCATAGAAACATTCAATACATACTTATCGATAACCTATCATTTGTTAAGAATTATGGAAGGCAGTGGAGATCCGCTGAATACAATACAGAAAATGGTCCCTCTTCTCAAGATGTTTACAATCAATAAGGGGAAATCCATTACATTACAATGGTCTATAATAGATTGTGCAAGTTTCTATTAGCTTGACGTTCTAATATTAATCACTGGTAGGCTATAGTTTCTGTGTTTATGGATATTGTGGTGTAATATATGAAATGGCTTGCTAGAATCCAGACACGTGATGCCAATGGCATTCCCCTATCTGATGCTCTCTCGAGAGGAAATGAGGTGACTGGCATGACTTGCGCTTCATGAGGTCATAAGATCTCTGCTTCCCCTTTCCCCTTCTTTCTTCTTACTTTACATGAAAAATCCTAAACACCTTCCAAAATGATTAGTGGCCATCTGTAATTCATTTCTTGTAGATTCATAGCTCCCTGGGATATCTCTGAAGATATTAAATATACTTTTAAAATACCTTATTTTTTGTACTAGTTTGAGTTAGCTCAGGGATTTGGTATATCTCTTTCCATCTTCTTAGCCATTTGATGTATTTTTTGTTGTTTGTTTATATTTGTCAACCCTAGCTTTTTTTGAACAGGCTTGGTAGTGGGAGAGAGTAAGAATTGCTGTTTGCTTGGCTACTAAGTTTGTATTAAATCAGTTCTAGTTCAATTGGTGGGTGGCAGAGGGAGGGGGAGCTTTCCTCACAAATGTGAATATGATTTCTTATTATTTTAAATAATTTTATTAGGGGCTCATACAACTCTTATCACAATCCATACATACATCAATTGTGTAAAGCACATTTGTACATTCATTGCCCGCCTCATTCTTAAAACATTTGCTCTCTACTTAAGCCCCTGGAATCAGCTCTTCAATATTTGCTCCTCCCCCTCCCCCCCATGAACCCTTGATAGTTTATAAATTATTATTTTGTCATATCTTGCACTGTCCGACATCTCCCTTCACCCACTTTTCTGCTGTCCATCCCTCAGGGAGGAGGTTACATGTAGATCCTTGTAATCGGTTCCCCCTTTCCACCCCACCCTCCCTCCATCCTCCCAGTATCGCCACTCACACCACTGGTCCTGAAGGGATCATCTGCCCTGGAGTCCCTGTTTCCAGTTCCTATCTGTACCAGTGTAGAGTGATTTCTTTTAAGAATGACTCAGCTTTCCTTTTTTTTGTGACAATAAAAGATGTTTTTTGTCCAAAACAAGAAGATATGTCATGGTGGTTCCATATGTGCTGAATATGTCCAGGACAGAACCAAGTGTGCTTTCTTTATTGAGGAGCAGGGAATTATTGTGATAGTGTTGAAGGCACAAATGCAGAGTCAGAAAACTAAGTAATTACAAATTACTTTAAAAAAAATCAAATGAAAAACCCAAACCCACACCTCCCACGAGCCATTGCTCTTTATGTAAGAGTCATCTCAGACAAACAGAGAAATCCCAAAACCCTTAAAGAGCACATTTGAGATTCCTGTCTACTGTGGTGGAGGCTGAAAACAGAGGCACTTGAGACTGTCAGGGAGACTCAGAGGAACAGTCCTGGGGCTGCAAGAGCTCCTTCCCTCTTCTTGCCTTAGACAATGGGCTTCTAAGGGCACCGAGTAGGCTTCCTCATTTCACAGAGGCAAAGGCCAAGGAACCACATGGCTGAGAGACTGAGGACCAGAGAGACTTGGCTACTGGCTGAGGCGAGGTGTTGGTGCTGTAAGCTAATGACTACCCTTACTCTTTATTGAGCCTGACTTGTGGTAACTGATGTTCCCTAATAAGCCCACTTAACTGTGAGTATTTTCTGTGAGCTTGGTGTGGACATTACAACAAATTATCAAGCCCAGCAGAAAAGTAGAGTGCCGAGGGAGGAATGGTGCATGCCAGAAGAAGGTACAGACGGGTGGAAGGTGAAGGCATGTCTGACCCCTGACTTGTGTGTGGTAAGAGGGAAGTCAGAGGAGGTCAGAAATGGCCTCCCACGTGATTGACTACAATGATTATGTGAACAGTGTTGGTAGTCAGGGGCATTAAAGCAGAGGAGAAACTAAGGAATGAATCTTTTTGTTCATTCTAAAGACGGGAGACTCAACAGAATGGAGAAATTATCAAACAATACCATTAGTGCCACACCCAAGGAAGCTTTTGCTGAAAACCAGCCAACAATGGTTGCCACAGTCTATCCGTGGGGAGCTGCCAGAAACCCAGGTCTGATTCAGAAGAGAGAGTGGAACTGATGGATCTGAACTGAAGTAGAGAATACCAGAAAAACAGTGACCTGCGTGTGATGGACTGTGCACAGGCACTGACTGTGTGGATAGTAACATCTTATGGAAAGCATTCTTGCAAGTAGGAATTCCAGAACACTTACTCGTGTTCATGAGGAACATGCAAATAGAGCAAGAGATCATTGTTTAAACAGGACAAGAGGATACTGTGGAGTTTAAATCCAGAAAAGTGTGTGTCAAGGTTGTGCCCTTTTATCATAGTTACTTAATTTAATTTGTATGCTGAGCAAAGCATCCAAGAAACTGGACTATATGAACGCCATACCAGGATTGGAGCTCGTCTCATTGCAGCGGGCACAACCTTACCTGTTGGAAACTAAAAGAACCTGAAGCATTTACTAAAGAGTACATCTTTCAGAACGATAACACCTCATGCTAAAGAAAACAGAAATCCTCACAGCTGTTTATAGTAAATAGAGAAAATATTGGAGTTGTCTAGAATTTCATTTTACTTGAATTTATAATCAACGCCAATGGAAGCTGTAGTCAAGAAATCGGATGATGTATTATACTGGGCATATCTGTTGCAAAATAACTCTTTTAACTGTTAAAAAGCAAAGATGTTACTTTGAGGACGACGAGGTTCCAGACTCAAGGCACAGTGTTCTCTCTCACCTGGGAAAGCTGGACAATGAACAAGGAAGAATGAAGCCTTTGCATTGTGGAGTTGGTGAACAATGTTGCCTATACTATGGATTCTCAGAATTAGGAATCACTTTCTACGGGAAGAAATATAGCCAGATTGCTCCTGAGACGAGTGGGTCGTGCGACTTCATCTCCCGTACGTCGGCATGCTATCAGAAGGGACTAGCTCCTGGACAATGACCGTAAGCTCAGTAAAACAGGTCAGTTAACAAAAAAGAGGAAGACTTCCAATGAAATAGATTGATACAATAGCTACAATGGGCTTAATTAATCATAGCAGCAATTTTGAGAATGGCACAGGATTAGTAGATATTTCATCCCCTATGACACGTAGAGTCACTGCGCACCAGACACAACTTGACAGCATCTAGTGGCAGCAACGCAGGGCACATTCCGAATAATCTGTTGGTGAAGTGTCACGTATGATAGCTACCCCTGCCTAGATGGTGAATTCCGCTGGCCTCCTTTGACCTCAGTTGCAAAACCTTTTCCCATTTAAATGGATTCATCTGATTCATCCAGCGGTCTTGCCTCATGTACAGGATGTTCCACAGATTTGAAAGTGCTTTCAGATAAATTAACACTTCAATTTCCTTTCCATTTACATAACATTGTTTTCTCAAAGGACAGAAGGAACTAAAACTAAGACCAGGGGAGAACGGATTGTGCTTCCGGGCACAGGGGAGGGCTCCCGGAGAGGAGAAAGCAGTCCCTGTGGGAGAAGGTGAAGCAAGAAGTACCTCTCCCTCCAGCTCTGGCTCCGTAATTACTTAACCATGATCTTCGTTTATGAAACTTGCTTGTCTTGCCTTGCCTTAATCAGTACCACACTCTCGGTTCTTTCCTTCCTTCTGGCTCTTCTCAGTCTCCTTTGTTGGTTCCTCATTATCATTCATTAAAATTCTGAATTTTGCCTTCCATTCCTTTCAATCGAATGGAATGGAGCTGGGGCGGTGGGGGTCCGTCAGTGCTAGAATTCTCACTTTCCTGCAGGTGATCAAGATTTGATTCCAGGTCAATGCCTCTCATGTAAAGCCACTCGCCATCTATTAGTGGTGTGCTGCTAAGCTTCAGAACAGATTTGAACAGAGCTTCCAGACTAAGACTAACTAGGAAGAAACACCGGTGAATCTACTTCTGAAAACCTTATGGATGATAACCATCCCATCTCCATTTAGTCAGGGCCAACATCATTTTGTTCCCTGTGCATGAGGTTGTCATGAGTTGGGACAACAGGAAGGCAGTTGACAGTAACTAGTGGAACTACCCTGTGAAAGCCTTTACTTTCCCGTCATCCACCCCCACATCCCTGTATTCTATAAACCCCTTGTATCAGTTATTCTCACTATGTGTCCACTCTTCCTGTGTTTCACAGCTGGGAAACCCAACAGAAAACAATAAAAAACAAGATCTTGCTAAGGTGGTGAAGATAAAAACCTGAGTATACAGACAAAGGTACAAATAATGCATAAGAAGAGGCAGACCCCCAACAACATTAAAAAGTCAGGAAGGATATTTCTGGTAAAGGATACCTGCACCCAGAACATGTTCAGGTCCATCTATAGGGTGGTCAGGTGGCCAAGTATCAAGGTTGATCTAGCATAATCAAGATGACAATGGTCCCTGCCTGATAAAAAGGCTGTTTAGACTCTTGCCTGTGGCTTGAGCAGATCTGCCCATGGTTCAGTCTGACCAGATGCTCTGCAAGTGGGTTTGAGGCTCCCAACATACCTCATAACTCTCCACAAGTTGGGTGACCATATTTTTTGCTCTGATGCTTTCTCCTCACTATATCCAAATTTTGTAATTGTCATCTCTGGATCACACGAGCTGCTGTGCTTCTTCCATGTGGACTTAGTTGACTCCTCGCTTAGATGGCTGCTTGTTTGAATACAAGCCTTTAAGACATCAGAAATTATTCTGATTGATAGCTGGGCACCATCTGTTTTCTTCCCTTTACTGGAGCACCTTCTTCAGTGGTGGCTCCATGAATGTGAGAATGCCCTAGGGCCATGAGGTAACCAACCTTTTGAAATATATATCTTGATGTTCTCTCATTTGGTACTTTTGATCTTTATCTTCCTCCCTTCTAGTTTTCAACAGTACTTACCTTCTAACTTAAGGGCATCCCTGGGTGGCACAAACAGTTGAAAGCATGGCTGCAAGCCAAATGTCTGAAAGCCTCTCTGGGTTGGTGATCTTCTGCCAAAAAAACAAAACAAAACAAAACAAAAACAGCCATTGAAAACCCGTAGGATGCACAGTTCCATTCTGAAACACATGGGATCTCCATGAGTCAGAATAAGTCAGTGGAAAATTGTACTGGTTTAACATAAGACGTTTCTGTGTGTATCTTCTCACAGCAGTTCAAGTTCCAGGTGAGTAAAGCTCTTTCACTCTTGCTCATTGATGTTTCCCAAGTGCCTGAATAGAGCAGTGCCTGACCATAAGGAACGTCCAACAACTGCTGTTGAACAGATGAAGAGGAGAAAGGAAAGAGCCCAGGACCAAGACCAGATCTAGATCTTGTGAGACTTAGCATATAAAAATTGAGAGATCCTGATTTAAGAAAAAATAAATGAAAATATACTATGCAAATTTTATAAAATCCTTTGGCCATGTGAACACATGTCTAGTAGCTTCTGCCCACAACTAGTGGAAAGGTCATACATTTCCCATTAAAAAAGAAATGTTAAATGCCTTAAGGAAATGATTGACCGTCAACACTATTCCAGTTCTCCAAATTAATCCTTAAGAAATAATTATAAAAGTATAGAAAGATAAGTAACAATAGTCCTATCAAGTGCTTAATAGTGATATCAACAGTAGAGAGTGCTTAATCAGTGTCAACAACAATCCAATATATGGATATTTTCTTCTTCCCTAGTTCTACCAATGACAAGGCTGAGAAATGCAATTTGCCTCAAGTTATTTTGAAGACCTGAGATTAAAATGCAAGAGAGTTGATTCTGGAGCTCCTACTCTCTCTGATGCTCTCATGATTTGGATGAAGTCTTGCAGAGAAACAGGTTCCATTCAGTTGCTCATGCAAAGCTCAAGCTCATAGGCACGACATTATATGGCTGCCCACTGAAAACATTCCTTTCTCCATGAATACTAGTCGTAAAGGTTTGCAATAACCTACCAGTAAGTATTCTCCCAGGAACGATGGTCGGGTGCTAAACTCGATATGGCTGTCGTTCTGTTCACAAAAAGATGCTTATACGTGTTCAAGGAAAAGAGGAATAGCATGTAGAAAACGAGTCCATGATTTTCCAAGAATATTTTACACATTTTAAAATTAGATTCGCTTTATCAGCAACTTGAAAACTGTAACGAAACACTGCTTCTCAAATTAGGTAACTAAGTTTTCCGTATATGAATCCTGAAATCTTAGTCTGACGTAGATAACGTTCAGTGCTTTACAGCTGGTTAATGTGATGATAAAAACAGCATGATGAAGCTTTTAATGCAACATGATTAAGTACATACAGATGACAAAGAGTTTTAATTTTGCTTTAAATCTGAGGTGGCGTCTAAAGGCTCATGGAAAAATTCCATTATCTTTTCATTCCATTTTTCCATGCTTGGGGACAACATGAAATAAATAGGTAGAATAGTTGGTTATGCTTTGGGCTGTTAATCCTGACGTTAGCAATTCGAAACCACCAGTAGCTTCACAGGAGACAGATGAAGCTTTCTACTCTCATAAAAAGTTACAGGCTCAGAAACACAGAGGAGTCACCATGAGTCAGAATTGACTTGATGGCAGTGAGTTTTTTTAATTTTTTGTTTGAGTGAAGAAAAACGAGTCTGATTTCTTGATGCTTTTATAATGATCTTCAAGGATATATAAACTTTATTTAAAAGATAAAAAGTCCCCATACATCCAAACAATTAAGACCTTCTTATAAAGTACAATGCACAAAGAGCAGAATCTTGTACTTTTCACATTTGAATGGCCCAGGACTTCCAAATTAAAAGTCTCCCCACACCCACCAACAAACAAAATCACAGCCATCCAATCAATTTCAATTCATAGTGACCCTTTAAAGCAGTGGTTCTCAACCTGTGGGTCGCAACCCCTTTGGGGTGTGTGTGTGTGAAATGACCCTTTCACAAGGGTCGCCTAAGACTATCGGAAAACACATATTTCTGACGGTCTTAGGAACTGAGACACTGCTTCTCTATCCATTGCCAGGAGGGTTCTCCCACATGTAGATCCGCCCATATATGAGTACCCAGCATGATGTCATCATGGCGCCAACCCCGTCACATACACCCCATACAAATACAGGTGTATGTGACGGGGTTGGCACCATAATGTATTTATGCAGACCAATCACACATGTGTAGACAGCAGCTACTGTGTAGAGAACAGGTACTGTGTAGAAAGTGGCTGCTGTGTTGAAAGCAGCAGTATTGAAGGTGAAATGACACTTCATGATTTATAATTACTGAGTAAATGTAAAAATCATGTACTATAAAATCATCAACTACTGCAAAAATATATATCTGTACCAAGGGAACTTAATCTGGATGGTGATCGGTCTTTTTATATTCAACTGTGGTTATGTTCAATTTGTAACAATGAAATTAAATCCTGCAAATCAGATATTTACATTATGATTCATAACAGCAAAATTACAGTCACGGAGTAGCAACAAAAATAATTTTATGGTTGGGGGGTCACCACAACATGAGGGGTTGTATTAAAGGGTCACGGCATTAGGAAGGTTGAGAACCACTGCTCTAAAGGGTTTCTGAGATTGTAAACCTTTACAGGATCAAAAAACCTCATCTGTCTCCTGAGGAGCAGCTGGTGAGCGTGAATCGCTGCCCTTGGGATAAGAGCCCTATGTCTAACCCACATTAAAGGCCAATTTAAAAAGTAGAAAACTGTCCATCAACACAATGCAGTGCCTATTAAACTTAAAAAGCTACTAACACTTTTGAATAAATCTACAATATGTATGTACATTTATGCATAGCTTAGAATTATGTACAATAAAACATTAATAATGCTAAGTGTATACTCATTTGTAGTGTTTATTTGGTGATTGTGCTTTTCCACTTTCAGTTTATTTGTATAAGTATTATATTTTGGTTTCGTTTCTCAGGTTTTCCTATTTAACCTTCTCTTCTTCCTACGCAATAAAGCTATACTGCTAATTCCAGACATTATTTGAAAGAATCACAGCAATGGCATTCTCTTAGCTTTTGAATTCACTGTCAGAAGAGTGTCCTGTTCTCTAGCGCAGCCACTCCCAGGTCTCTCTGTCAACCACGGCCTTAGGAAAAAGAGAAGCAGCTTCAGGACCCAAGGACAGCCCCTTAGATGCCCCGTCATTACTACACCAAGTCTTAATCAACTTTATCTGCTCTGTGTCTCAGACCTGACCGTGGAGTGTTTTTGTCTTCCCGGGACAAGAAAGCAACCCAAAATATTATCTTCACAGGAGGAGCCCGGGATAGATAAGTTTTTTCCCCTGTCTAGATGATTTTGGATTTATGAATTTTTGCTAAATGTGATATTCCCTAGTCTTTAACGGTAGAAATTTTAGGAAACTTCAGAGTGTAAGTAAGACTATCAGTTGAATTGTCCAGTGCAGTGTCCCACCACAGGACAGGTCTGGAACTCAGCCTTCATTTCTAGTGCTCGTTCCTCTAGCTCATAATGCCAGAATCTAAGCGTTACCTTTTATTAGAAGAGAGAAAATATGACAAAATCACCTTTTTCTTTTTAAATGCTTGATTTCCCTATCTCATGATTTGCTAGATTATAGTTTACCATGAGGATAGATGATTTACAAAGATTGCTTATTGTATTCTTAAAAAACAGCAAAAACAATGCTGAAAATGTTCACAGAGATTTCTACTTTCCTGAAAGTTTTAATTTTTTTCAGCTTTCCCTTCTTCCCTATGTACTAATTGTGGTAGTCATCTAATCTGGTGTCAATTTAAGGATTAAGACTGTAGGGGTGGAGTCTAGGCTGTCAATCTGGAGATAGCCAATGAGACTTCTGTGTGGGCATGGCCTTCTGAGGATTCTGGGAGATCTGGTGCTTCCTCATTAGAGGCAGAAGACACCTCTCTCTGCTGCTCCCGGGGAGACACTGCAGAAGACAAGCCACATGGATGCAACTAGACCTCGGAAGCCGGAGAAGCCACAGAGTCCCCTGCCAGCACTGAGATACTTACAATGCCACTGGACCCAAAGACTTTCTATCCTCTGGCTTGTGATCGTCCTGCATTTGGCTTCATTGTATGTGTTTCATGAGCTTGAAGAGGACTTCATAGATTGGTAGTGGATATATGGGCTAATAGCAGACTATGGTCTTAGACAGAACTGGGTTGGGATGTTTTCTCAATGTTCAATTCCTCTTGTATATAAATCTCTCCCTTATGTACATATACATGTTTACAAATTTGTTTGTCTAATCTACCCAGACTAACACACTAATGCAAATTCTTCCTTTGAAGTCTGTAGAAAGATTGGATGTATTGAGAGCACATTAAAAGAGATACTTACATGGAAAAGTTCACAGTTCCTATGATGTAAGAGTTTATTACTCACTGTCATTGAGTCAATTCTGACTCATAGCACCCTTTATAGGACAGGGTGGAACTGCCCCTGTGAATTTCCACAATTATAACTATGGGATTCGAAAGCCTCATCTTTGTCCAGTGGCAGAGCTGGTTGGTGCTTTTGAACTGCTGGCCTATGGTTAGAAGCCAAGCGAGTAATCACGAAGCCATCAGAGTCCCTAAGAGTTGCTTAGTGAAGTAGAAAGCAATGGGACAGCTTCATTATTGTTAGTGTTCAAAAAATATGTACAAGATTGTTACACTCATAGATGTGTTAGAGAGAACTTTATATCAAATAGTAATTGTATATTAAGAAAACATCCCAGCCCCATCCAGTTCAAGTCCATACGTCTGATATTTGCCCATATGTCTATAAATTCCTCTTCAGACCCATGAAACACATGCAAGGACATGCCGAACGCAGCAAGATCACAGGCCAGTGGGTGGAAATTCTTGTGGACCCAGTGATGGTGGAAACATCTCAGCACTGGCGTGAGTCTCCACATGGCTCCTCCAGCTCCAGGGCTCTGGCTCCATCAGCATAGGTACCTGTGGCTTGTCAACAGCAATGTGTCACAAACAGAGTGTGTCTGGCCTCCAGTGAGCTTCCAAATGAGGTCATCAAGCTGCCACCTGACCGACAGGCTGGACTACATCCCTTCCTTAAATTGACAGTAGATTATGTAACTGCCACAGATATATTCAGGGTCATAACCTTCATTAGTAACTAAATGTTCTTTAGCCAGGATTGTCATAATCCAGTCTGTTTGACCCCAAATATTATAGTATGGATATTATTTTTGTTGCATGTTTTCAGTTAAGCATTTTATTATACATATTTCTCTGTGTTTTACATGGATATTCTTTCTAATGGCTACTCTCTTCTCCATCAAGTTGATGCATGTTTCTTTTGCTATTGTTGTAAATAATGCATAAATATATGCGGGTTGAAAAACTTTCAAACAATATAATGAGACACTTCTAGAGAGTATACTTTTTACTCACTTTAACTTCTCTTAGTATTTCAGGCAATGTTCTCATTAAATACACTAATCCTATAATAGAGAGCCTTTGGTAGGGTCGGTAGTTGAAAGAATGGTAGTTGATGCACTGAATGTTATCCTCCAGAAGATGCATCATAGCGACCATCCCTTACCAGTTTATTCATAGAGTCGCACAGATCAAAATTTAAATTCTTTGATACAAATTTCTAGGATTGCACACACATTCACTATGCATACAGTCATACTTACAATGTCCAGCTACTTGCTCGAGCATCTTTTATGCTGCAGTTCCCATGGATTATTATCAACAGCTTTCTCAATGGATCCATGCATTTATCCTCACCCAGCAAAATCTTCTAAACTTATTTCATCTCTCCGGATCATGAACACTCTCCAGCTTAATAATTCTCAGAGTTCTAATCATTTATTCAACATTTAGCTGCCAGTGCTCTTAGGTGCTGAGATTACAGCACTGTCTGAAAGAGAGAGATGCAGTCTTATTTCTATACAGCTGGTAGGACAGCTGAAGGAGGCAGATAATTCAAGGTAAATAGATGTTTTGGGGTTTTCATAAGAACTATGATATAATAAACATGCTTATGTAATCTGACGCATCCTGGGTGGTGGATTGGGGGAGTAGGTCTACTATCATGGGGTGAAAATGAAAGGCTTGTTCGAATGTTTGGGCTCAGAATTGGTTGCTGAGCATGAGAAGCTTAGGCAAAGGGAAGAGTAACTGCAAAGGCCCAGGGAAGTGGAAGGTCTGCGCGTGCAACAGAGGGAAGACCAGAGTGACCAGAGGATAGTGCATGCCATGGAAGGTGGCTTTGTGGAAATTGGCAGGGCCTGATCATGCTGTGTCTTCTACTTCATGGTGCAGAATTTGAATTTCATGGTGTTTTCAAGAAACCACCTTTGAAGGTCTTCAGCCAGGAGAGTGAAATGATGTTGTTTACTTTCTGCAAAGATCACTCTGTCTGCTACTCAAGTCCAGTTCAAGGTTAAGCTGCCATTTCATTGCGTGATCACATCCAGTGCTCAGTGCGAAGTGAGCCCCGAATAATTGACTAGCTAATTAATTGATCATAAATTACCCATTTGATCTCCAATATCTTCCTTTCTACCCATCACCTTCCAATTCATGACCTCAAGAAAAGCCACCACCACCCCCTGTTCGTTAAACCCAGCTGGAACATCTCCGCTATGGGAAGCCTTCCTAACACGCAATGCTAATGAAATGCCTTCCTGTGTGCTTTTGTGGGGCTCTGTGCTCCCTTCTGTTAAAGTTCTGGCATCGTATTGTCATTGTTGGCTAGGTTATGTCTCTCCCTCTATAATAATTAGCCCAGTATCTGACATGTAGGGGATGCTTCAAATGCTAAGCTTTCAGCCTCTCTGCCACCCTTGAAGGCAAGCCCTGTCTCCGATTCTCCTTTAATTTTCAGTAGCTATGTTACGAAGCGTCTCAGTGGAGGAAGGGAACAGTTGATGTTCTCCAATTTACCATGGCAACAGCACCACTTGCCAGAGGAGAAAGTCTGGCTAGATTACCCAAAAAAGGCCACTTTAGTCAGCAAATAAATGTAGGTTACAATAGGCATGGATACAGAAGTGGCCAATGGTAATTTCTAAAAAAAAAATTTAAAAAAAGGACATTCTACTGTTTGAATGATGTCAAAGAATTTAAGAATATAAGAATTATGTCCCAAATGGAAGATTTTACTGTGGTAAAGTGGTTGACCTTAGAGTTTAAAGCAGTTGCTTCAACCCCGCCCCCACCTCTGTGCCATCTCTCCCATCCATTAAGAAATGATGATCTCTAAAAAAAGCAATGATATGGCACCTAACCTCTGCTGACGTTGTTCAGAAAAGAAGTACCACGTACATTCCCGCCCGGCTTTATTTTGTGGGGCGTATTTTGTGTGGCGAGCGAAACATAGTTGGGGGTACAGTTAGAGACAAAGAAAGGAACACGCATGTCCTGAGGGAGCACAGCCGGGAATCGAGTTGGCAGAGAGTTAGTTCCAGGTCAGAGTTGAACTGTTCTCCACAGGGTTTTCCATGGCTTATCTATTGATTTATTTTTAAAGTACCTGGTATATCACCATCCCTTTTTACTGAGCTGCCTCTGGGTGGAGTGGGGTTGACCAAAATATATTACTCTTTGCACTTAAAAATAATAATAATTTTCTTATGTATATGAAAGAAATCATTTAAAGCACCGATTTTTAAGTTATTCTAGGAGACTCAGGAATCCTGACAAATGTACTTGAAGATTCCACCACTGTACATGCACATGTATCAGCAGCACTCCAGAGAGCAGGATGGGACACATGGCTTTTAGGGAAAGGAAAAAGGAAGAGCCTGAAGGGTATTGTGCACTTCTTTAATATGACCTGAAATTTCATTTATTTGCAAAGATGCCATACACTGGGTTTAAATAGGAAAATAGGGCCCCATTTGAGACTATTGTGATCGTTCAAATTCAAGATAAAATGTGTAGTGAGCGAGGGAGGGGAAAAAAGAGGACCTGATGCAAAGGGCTTAATTGGAGAGCAAATGCTTTGAAAATGATTAGGGCAAAGAATGTACGGATGTGCTTTATACAATTGATGTATGTATGGATTGTGATAAGAGTTGTATGAGCCCCTAATAAAATGTTTAAAAAAGAAAAAAATATGTAGTGAGCAAATAGCTAATATAAGCTAATTCTTTGGTCAGTGGCTGAGTGTATTAAAATGTTGACACCGTCCAGGGATTCCATAGGAGCGTAATATAGGTGCTAAAATGTGGGACTTGAAGGCTAAATCCAAACTGGTAGACTGAATAGGAGAGCTCACTGCATGAAGCTGGGAGGACAGGAATGGGGCAGAGGACACTGAATGTGCAAAGGCCTATGGATATCTTAGGTCTCGTTGCTCACTATTTACTTACACGTGGGAAAAAAACAGACAGAACCATGTGGGGCTTGTGCTAGTTACATCCTTTCATGTCAATTTGATAGATAAGCATAGGGCCGGAGTCTAGCCTGTCAATCAGGTCAGAGCCTCAAGAGGCCTCCTTGTGGGTGCGGCCTTCTCGTGAGGGTTCTAGGAACTTCCTCCCTCTTTGCTTCACCTTCCTGTTGAAGAGCCACACTCAGAGAGCTGGAGGAGCGACAGGGAGACGCATGCCAGTACTGAGATGCTTCCACTGCCACTGGATCCACTAGACTTCCCACCGACTGGCCTGTGATCTTCCTGCATTCGGTGTCCTTATATGTGTTGCATGAGTCTGAAGAGGACTTTATAGACTGGTATCGGACATATGGGCTAATATCGAACTTATGGACTTGATCTGGCCTGAGCTGGGATGTTTTCTCAATATTCAACTTCTCTTGTGTATAAATAGCTCTTTATTATACACATATGAGTGTTTATGAATTTGTTTCTGTAGTCAACCCAGACTAACACACTACCACACCTCTTAAGACTGGTCCTCTAAAATTCCCCTTCTTCCCCAAATTCTTGTCAAGAAGCATATGGAATATATTAGCTAAGTTATTTGCTCACTACACATTTTATCTTGAATTTGAATGATCACAATAGTCTCAAATGGGGCCCTATTTTCCTACTTAAACCCAGTATATGGCATCTTTGCAAATAAATGAAATTTCAGGTCATATTAAAGAAGTGCACAATACCCTTCAGGCTCTTCCTTTTTCTTTTCCCTAAAATCCTTGCATCTCATCTTCTTGGGAAACAAAGATACATGTACATGTACTGTGGTGGAATCTTCAAGTATATTTGTCAGGATCCCTGAGTCTCCTAGAATAATTTAAAAATTGGTGCTTTAAATGATTTCTTTTGTCTACATAAGAAAATTATTTTTTAAGCGCAAAGAGTAATACATTTTGTATTTTAGGAATGCACACTCAAAGCACCTGAAACGAATGGACCTCGAGGAAAAAAAATACATCCTTAAGAACTGGAAAGTCACTTACACAGATAGGCGTACCCCGGGAGAAGGGCTGGGACCTCAGTCGGAGCCCAGAGGCAGTGCAGTTAATCGCATAGGAAACCCTGGCAATTCAAAATGTATGATCGTCAAGTGGATAAAATTTACCTTGGTTCTCACAGTGTATTCATTTCCATATGCTGTTACAGAACTTGGGAGATTCAGTTTGTAATCATGGAAATAAAAAGAATCGTTTTTGACCTCAGGGGTTTCAGTCTACTCATCAAACCAAACCAACATGAAGGAGCATCCAGGCTGCAGAGAGTTCACAGATGTGCAGCCAACGCCCCTTCCTCTCGGGGTGCACGGGCGTGTCCCTCGGTTTGGGAATGACGAGTCAAAGTTCCTCTTGTGCATGAGAGAAGAGAAAAAGCCTTTCAAGGCAGAATCACAAGACCGGAAATGCAGACGGTGTTGTACAGCGTGGCTGAAATTTAAGGCACAGAAGCGATGGTGCTAAGGGGCTTTTACATCTTCCCTCTTCTGGTACCCCACGGAGACTTCCTGCAATGCTTTTCAGTGGACACTTTCACGATCCCAAAGACTTTTAAATATAGATTATAGGTTACCTCACAGTTACTGAAAAAAAAAAAAACCCCTCCATAAAAGGTACTAGATTTACTCCAATTCTTTCGTTGATACTGTATTTTTTAATATTGTCTTACCAAAATTTTTAATATTTCTGACACTTTGAGATTTATTTAAGGAAATGTTTTTGGATACTGGTCACTGGATCGAAGTATAATTATGACAAAAAAACGTCGGTTTATCTGGAAGGAAACACACGCTCTGAGTTCCTGAAAACAGTCGGTTTATGAGACTCTGAAACACTTTCGTCCAGACCCAGATAGATTACGTAATTCTCCACAAACTCATTAGCAGAAAGTTTTTGGGAGACAAATCACACGGTCCAGGCAGAAAGAGTTCTTATGCCACTTTTAACCCTTTGTGATCCGTAGGCTTTACGGGGGCGCACCTTCACCTGCCTGTGGGGTTTAGTGGGACGCTCTGATTGCCTGCTGCCATCTGGTGGGAGTTTGCATAATTGCGTGAATCTTGAAGCCGGGCCTCCTTTCACCAATCCCCAAACAAGATCAAAATCCGGATAACCTAAAAATATAAAAATCATTTAAAAGGGTTTCCATTACTTAAAACACACGGCTTTAACAAAAATTCAACGCAGAAAGTAATTCTGTCGTGAAGTCAAGGTTAAGTAATTCAGGGTTAAGGAAACAATCAAGTCCAGATCCTCCTTTGCAAACCACAGCTTCTCCCTGTGGCGTTAAAGGAAAAATAAAAACCATGAGGTTCCTTGGTTTCTCGTTTGTAGAGTGCAGGAGAGTAAAGTCCCAGTGTATAATGAGGTAGTGGCTTGGTACCTACCGCAAGGTCGGTAACCGCTCGTGGGAGAAAGTTGAAGCTGACTGCTCCCGTCAAGATTTACAGTCTACAAAACCCCATATAGGGTGGCCATGAGTCGGAATGGACTGAGGGGGTGGGGAGTAGAGTATATCAAGTAGGCCTATTTGTGTCCTTTCTGAACAATCAGAGCACTTGCTGGAGTTATCCTAGCTCTTACTTGATAAACAGATTGTAGGGGTATAGACCTACAGGTTTGAAAGATAAATGGGGACTTCAACCGTGTACATGTATGACACAGAACACTCGGCTTTGAAGAAGACCTATTACACATTCCAGAAAGAAAAGGGACAACCCCTTGTATTTCTCTCCATATTATAATAACTCTAGAATTATTTTGCTGTGATTTACCAATAGAAGCAATGGAACTTAAAGAACTTAATAGAAGCAATAGTCAAATTTTCCTTTGCAGTGGGGAATTCAAGTCTGCACTCTCTCCTCCTTTCAGGGGAAGGACAGTTTTTAGCAGTCAGATAGAAATCGGTGTCTAAAGACAGTTCACCGGGGAGCTAAGGTAGAGTTGTCTCCTCAGGCTTGACCTGCCTATTTGAGGGACAGGTTCACTCCATGATGTCATTGGAAAGTCCAGGGTATTGTGTCTCATGGCCCAATTTTGTCTGGGTACACAGGTCAAATGCAGCCATGGATCTATAATTAGGAGGGAAAGACAGGGCGGTTGTGATCCAGAACAGGAAATGAGAAAGAAAAGGAGTTATGTTTTTTCCTTAATGGAAAATTTTTTCCTTAGTAAAGATTTTACTAGTGTAAATAAAAATCAGTGGGTGACATAATTCCTTTATGAATCTGAAGACGTTTTCCCTTACCTGGCCTAAAATATTAATTGACTTCCTAATAACCAAATGCCTTAACTGGGTGGGTAACTAAGACTTATAGTTCAAGGGCAGTTTTACTCTGAAGCAAAGCGCTTCTACTCCCTGAGAACTTTTATGTTGAGTATGTTTGTACGAGATGAAAGAGATCGTAGCAAAGAGGAAGGCCCTTTAAGTAACTCCAACTGAAGAAAAAAACTTCCCTGTAGGCAGAGGGATTATAAATTACTTTAAAAAATATACCTGAAAGGATTAGAAACCATTGGAACTGATCATATCTTAAAACCAAGAAGCAAGGTGTCTAGCTGAATGTTTTATTGCAGAATTGTGATCTTAGAGTGTGGTCCACTATTGACCATCACCCATGATTATGCAAAATATTCGAGAGAGAACTGAAAAGAAGACCGGAGTCTTAAAAATATATCTCTTTTTTCCACTGTCAATCTCAGGTCCTTTTTAAGACCGGAGTCTTAAAAAATGTATCTCTTTTTCCCCTGTCAATCTTTTACCTCTCTCCTGAGGTGGACGTAATTTAATTTTTTTTAAATGAAGAGTTTGTGGGTACAAATAATAAATGCTCTTCTTTCTAATCTTCCTGATTTAAATATTTCATAATTATGAGTAACTTAAAACAATTAGATAACTTAGACATACAGAGTGTACATGTTGCAGGGAGAGATGTAGTATTCTTTAAAAATATATTATGAATTGGGAGTTAGTATATATATCATATCATAACATAGTTCAATCACATCAAGCAGAATTGTACAATTGCTTCCACAATCAGGTTCCAAACTTTTTTTTTTCTTCCTGGACTCCTTCATATCATCTCCATTTTACTCACCTTCCACACCACACCCTTCCTCAAAATCCTGATTCTACTTGATGTCCCCAAATCCTGGGTTTCATATACTGAAACACATAAAAACATATCACACAACTTCATGAGGGTGACCACCAATGGCATGACACCTCTGAGCTAGACCTTAATATAAACAAGACAAAACAAAACAAAAATACAGAAAATGTTGAAAATCTGATCAGGTCCAGCATCCATCAGAGCTGGGATCAACTGAAAAAACATTTCTTCTTCCTCCTCCTCCTCCTCCTCCACCTCCTCCTCCTCCTCCTCCTCCTCCTCCTCCTCCTCCTCCTCCTCCTCCTCCTCTTCTTCTTCTTCTTCTTCTTCTTCTTCTTCTTCTCCTCCTCCTCCTCCTCCTTCTTCTCCTTCCTCTCCTCCTCCACCTCCTTCTCCTCCTCCTTCTTCTTTTTTTCCTTCTCCTCCTCCTCCTCATTCTCCTTCTTTCTCCTCGCCCTCCTCCTCCTTTCTCTCTTTTCCTCTCTCTCTCTCTCTCTAAATTGGGAGATCAAGCATAGTTGTACAATTGCTACCACCATCATTTTCAAAACATTTTCTTTCTTCTTGAAATCTTTTATATCAGCTTCCCTTTATTCCCTCCTTCTCCCACTCTACCACCCCCCCAGGAACACTTATATATTATTGTTGCTGCCATATCTTACACTATTCAATATATTTGTTCACTTACAATTCTGTAATTCATTCCCCTCGAGTGGGGCTATACAGTCATCATTGCTTCCCCCGTCCTGTATGCTCAGGGAATTGTTACTCTTGTTACAATTTCTGAAGGGTTTCTCTATCTTGGATTTCATGCATAGAATGATTTAGTTATACAAATTAATATATGCAGGTCTTCAAGATTAATGAGGTAAAGCTAAGACCATAATAGTAAGGGGGAGGAAATATTGAAGAACTAGAGGACAGTTATGTGTTTCATCAATGCAGTTATACTTCACCCTGGATATCTCGTCCCTTCCACATGGCCTTCTGTGAGGGACAATCCAATTATCTTACAGGTGGGTTTTGGGTCTCCACTTTTTCTATATTCCTTCATGTCAATTTGATTGCTTGTTTTTGAACTTCGGATACCTATTCTCATTGACACCTCATGATCACACAGGCTGGTGTGATTCTTCCATGTGGGATTTGCTACTTCCATGCTAGATGGCCACTTGTTTAAATTCAAATATTTAAGACCCCAGATGCTATTTTTTTAATAACCAGGCACCATCAGCTTTCTTCACCATATTTGCTAATGCACTCATTCTGAAGTGCTACAGTTTTCACTGTTCAAGTCAGATTTATGCCTTTGATCTTATACACTCATCTCTCCAATGCTCTCTGTTTAGGAACCACTTTCCTACCCATCCCTTAATTGTGGAGAGAGGGAGTTCACCGGAGGCTTGTTTCCTATGTAGTTCCCACAAATGGTCCTTGGGCTCTCACTGTCATCCATAGCCTTCTGTAAACTGAATTCTCAGTTTAGACTCTGATATGAATCTCTCTTCAGCTTCAGATTATATGATGTCCAATCCTTCAGTGACTGATGGTGTGCTTCTCCAATGTTGACTTAGTTGACAGAATGATGCAGTATTCTTCCTGTCAGTCTATTCAATACCCTTTGGAGAACCACAATTCTTTAAAAATATATATTTTTTAAAAGAGCCATACAATTCAATGGTTTAAATATTTTAATCTTCATCATTCATTTAAAAATATCATTTTATTGGGGGCTCGTACAACTCTTATCACAATCCATACATATATCTATGGTGTCAAGCACATTTGTACATTTGTTGCCATCTTCATTCTCAAAACATTTGCTCTCTACTTGAGCTCTTACTATCACCTCCTCATTTTCCCCCTCCCTCTGCACTCCCTCCCTCACAAATCCTTGATAATCTATTAATTATTATTTTTTGTGTGTCTTACAATATCTGACTCCCTTCACCTGCTTTTCTGTTGTCCATCCCCCAGGAAGGGCTTATATGTAGATCTTTGTAATCAATTCCCCCTTTCTACCCCACCTTTCTTCCACTCTCCCAGTATCATCACTCTCACCACTGGTCCTGAGGGGTTCATCTGTCCTGGATTCCCTGTGTTTCCAGCTCCTGTCTGTGCCAGTGTACATCCTCTGGTCTAGCCAGATTTGTAAGGTAGAATTGGGATCATGATAATAGGGGGGAGGACACATTAAAGAACTAGAGAAAAGTTGTATGTTTCATCTTTGCTATCCTGCACCCTGACTGGCTCATCTCCTCCCCTCAACCCTTCTGTAAGGGGATGTCCAGTTGCCTACAGATGGGATTTGGGTCCCCAATACACACTCCCCTCATTCACAATGATAGGATATTTTGTTCTTTGATACCTGATCCCTTAGACACCTCGTGGTCACACAGGCTAGTGTGCTTCCTCCATGTGGGCTTTGTTGCTTCTGAGCTAGATGGCCACTTGTTTACCTTCAAGCCTTTAAGACCCCAGGAGCTATATCTTGATAGCCGGGCACCATCAGCTTTCTTCACCATGTTTGCTTATGCATACATTTGTCTTCAGCGATCGTGTTGGGAAGGTGGGTATCATGGAATGTCTGTTTAGTTGAGCAAAGTGTTCTTGTATTGAGGGAGTACATGAGTGGAGGTCCAATGTCCATCTGCTACCTTAATACTAAACCTATAAATATATGCACATAGATCTACTTTCCCGTCATTCTATATAAATATATTTACATATGTACATGCCTATGTTTAGACCTCTTAAATGCCCTTTGTCACCTAGTTCTTTCCTCTATTTTCTTTTACTTTCCTCTTGTCCTACTATCATGCTCAGCCTTCATTTGGGTTTCAGTAATTTCATCTTCTTCATTCTTGTATCCATTATTGTTAGCTTCCTTTTACCCCTCTTGTTATAATCCTAGCTACGTTCTCTATAGATTTACTTATTTTGGAGTTCATATAAAGAAATTTCTACTGGAAAAAAACAAAAGAATTAAAACACAGAAACATCCCAATCTAAGAGACAGTAGAAGGTAATAGAAATTAGAAAAAATTAAAAAATGGGTCCAAAGGCCCATGGCCCTACACGGGACAGCACCTGAGACACAGTGGATGATGTGTGTCTGAGCTGACTCCACCACACTGAGGCAAAACACTGGGGTGTGCAATGGAGCGGTGGGGGAAGCAGCACAAGGAGGTCCCAAGGGAGTATAAAGGATGGACTTTGGGGCCAGGACGTGGCACCCCATCAGACTTGTCCGGAAAACACTCATAAAGGCCAACAAACAGACCTTGAACTACTAACAGGGTTTTTGTTTTGTTTTGTCTTTTTGTTTTCTTTTTTTCCTCTTCTTTTAAATTTTGTATGTCAGTGGCTTTTTTGTTTGTCAGCATGTAGGTGTTGCTGCTGTCAACGCCACATTCTTATGTGCCACTTGGGTGCTGTCAAAGCCATCCACATTTTTATGCACATATTACTATAACTGCAGGTCCACCTAGATAAGCTGGACAAACAATGTGAGAAGAAAATAATGGGACCAGCGGTCCTGGAGGGACATGAGAGTGTGGGAGGTAGGGGAAGGGAGGAGGTGTTGGCCAACCCAGGGGCAAGGGAATGAGTGATTCAAAACCAGTGGAGGGAGGGGATGAGAGGACTGGTAGGGAGTGACCAAAGGCAAGGTAACTGAGAGGAATTACTGAAACCAGAATGAAGGCTGAACATGGTAGTGGGACAGGAGGAAAGTGTAAGGGAATAGAGGAAAGGAGTAGGAAGCAAAGGGCGTCCATAGAAGCCTAAATACAGACATGTACATATGTAAATATATTTATGATTATGGGGGAAATAGAACTATGCATTTATTTATAGATTCAGTAGTAGGGTAGCAGGTGGACATTGGGCCTCTTTGCGCACGCTCCCTCAATACAATAGGACCTTGCTCAGCTAAATGGTCATACCATGATACCCACCTTCCCAGCATGATCGCCAAAGACAGACGTGTGCATAAGCAAATGTGGTGAAGAAAGCTGATAGTGCCCGGCTATCAATAAAATATAGCATCTGGGGTCTTAAAGGCTTGAAGGTAAACAAGTAGCCATGTAGCTTGGAAGCAACAAAGCCCCAGAGAAGAAGCACACAAGCCTAAGTGAACATGAGGTGTTGAAGGGATCAGGTAGCAGACACCAAAGAACAAAAACCATCATTGTGTGATCGCTTTCCCCACATAAGCACTGAAGACGAATGTGTGCATAAGTAAGTATGGTGAAGATGGCTGATGGTGCCTGGCTATTGAGAGATGTAGCATTTGGGAACTTAAAGGTTTGAAAGTAAACAACCGGCCATCTAGCCCAGAAGCAACAAAGCCCACATGGAAGCAGCACACCAACATGTGTGATCATGAAGGGCCAAGGGGACCAGGCTTCAAGCAAAAAAAGTGGGGGAAAAATCATATCATCGTGAATGAGGGGAGTGCATGATGGGGACCCAATGCCCATCTGTAGACAACTGGACATCCCTTGCAGAGGGGTAGTGGAGAGATGAGTCACTCAGGGTTCAGTGTGGCAATAATGAAATTCACAACCTTCCTCTAGTTCTCAAACGTTTCCTCGCCTCCATCTATCATGATCCCAATTCTACCTTGCAAACCTGGTTAGACCAGAGGATGCACAGTGGTACAGTTGGGATCTGGAAACACAGGGAGTCTAGGACAGATGAACTCCTCAGGACCAACGGTGAGAGTGGCGATACTGGGAGGGAAGTGGAGGTAGAAAGGGTGAACCAATCTCGGGGATCTACATATAACCTCCTCTCTGGGGGATGGGCAACAGGAAAGTGGGTGAAGGGACACGCCGGGTAGTGTAAGATAAGATAAAATAATAATTTATAAATTATTAAGGGTTCATGAGGGATGGGGGAAAGGGGAGGGAGGGGGAGGGAAAAAAGGAAAATGAGCTGATTCTAGGAACCGAAGCAGAAGGCGAATTTTGAGAATGATGAGGGCAACGAATTTATAAGGGTGCTTTATTCAATTGAGGTATGTATGGATTGTGATAAGAGTTGTATGAGCCCCAATAAAAATATATTTTTAAAGGGTCAAAAGGAAGAGCAAGTGATAATGTGTTAAACTTTAGCATAACTATATCAACCCTAATCCACTTTTCCGTGCATTCTGTTTGAGGGCTTGACTAGTCACGTCCCTGGTCTCTGCTCTGAGGGAATTCAATGGAGGTTTAATCCGAGTGAGGACTCTATAAATGGATTTTGGGATTTCACTGTCATCCATAGCCGTTGGCAACCTGCATGCTCAGAATTTAAGCCCTGATCTTGACTTTTATTACTTAGAATGCTCGAATCACTGGGGCTGTTGTGACCCTTCCATGTGGATTTAGCTGACACCTCCCAACTCAGATGGCTGATAGTTTTAAGCAAGTGTTTATGGCCACAGACACTATTTCCTTTATTTCAGTAAATTTTTTTCTATACAACCTTTCTTTATTCTCTTTCCTGGCAATTTTTACCATTTATATAATTTTAATAGTGTCTATGTGCGATCTATGTACTTATGACTCCCAACGTCATCGAACTAGCTATCTCTCAAGGAGGTCTGGTGGCACAGCAGGTTAAGCCTCTAAAGTTGGTGTTGGAAACTCATCAGCCACTCTGATGGAGGAAAAGGAGGCTACTGCCCAAACATTTATCCTCTTGAAGACCCAGAGCAGCTCTATCCTGTCGCACAGGGTTGCTATGAATTGGATTTATAAAAAAGAATAATAGTACTTCTCTTGTCACAAATGCTGGGGAGATGGTCTGCCATTATGATTTGGGTCTGGACTGATACAGTCTTGGGCCCAGAACCTTCTCTGATAAGGAGCCTAGGAATTGGGTGTCTCTCTTCTCTTCTGTCCTATAAGTCAGAATTTACTTCCTGCCAGTGGGTTTCTATCCTCTAGTCCCATCTTCTTATCAGAGAAGCCCCTACCCCCTGCCCCACTGTTCTAAGTTCACAGTCACTCTCTTTCTTGCTAAGCATGCACTCCAAGGAAAGCGGTTTCTCTTATTGACTTCTAACGTGTTACATTATTCATCAGAACAGGCAGACTTACAAAATTAGTCTTGCAGTTAGATCAGAAGGAATATTCTTTCTGGCTACGGTGTTTTGCACTTGAACAAAAGACAATGGCTAGGCCAGGTGCACCTGAACACAGACTACTTCCTCTTACTTCTCTTCCCCAGGTTGCAGTTGAGCAAACATACCCCCTCTGGTTTATACAATGAAAACCCCAGGTCCGAGTTCCCGTTTGCTCCCTTGCTGGCATAGAGCTGACTAAAAACCTCCCCCTTGGATGGAAGAATCTGGGTGCTGATAACCCGTACTCTGCTTATTGTGGTTCTGCTTATATGTAATACAGTGAAAATAAGGGCCTCTGACTGAATTGATGAGTAGTGTAATTATTCACTTTGATCCTAAGAGCCCCTCACTGTCTGAATTATTTCACTTGTTATATTACCATAGGCTTTGATTTGATATTTCAGACTTCTTGTTGTAGGCTCAAACTTAATGTAGCACACACTGAATTACTTTTTCATTTCAAATCCGATTGTTCCTCACGTTTTCCTGTCTCAGGATCACATATTACCATCCAATCACATTTTAAAGTTAAATTCTTGGGGTTTGTTCATGACTCCTCTCTTTCCTTCTGTATTTCCCAGTTTCTGCAGGCAAGCCTTGTTCTAGCTCCAAATACATCTTGAATCTGCCACCTTTCTCCATCTTCACTTCCAAGAACATCATTCAAGTACGCATGGCCCCCGTCGTAATTATCGAATGTTTCTATCACAGAACAACCACATATGGGTGGGGTTTTTTGTTGTTAAAAAATTTTTTTTCATATGGGTGGTTTTAACAGTAAAAAATGTTTTAGGTCAGTTTAAGGAAGTTGGAACTTTGAACTCAGGCTCTGGCTGCTCTGGGACAAGGTTGTTGTCACCCTTCAACATTTTTGGACTCTACGCTTCTTAGAGCTGCCCATATGTGTTAGCATCAATTTCCTCTGGTCCAGAAGACGTGTTCTGCTCCCGGCTCTTCTTTCTTGGTGGTCGTAGGTCCCTCTTTCACTGCTGGTTTCTTTAACTCTTTCATATCTCAAAAGAGATTTCTCCTACACTGGGCTTAGAGACTCAGGACCACAGTCTTGTCAATTGGCGTAACATAGTCTCCAAAGACAATATTCTGCAGTCCAGTTCAGTGAGTAGTGACCGGGATCTTAAAAGCTTGTGAATGGCCATCCAAGGTGCAACTGTCTGGAGCAATGAAGAAAATCAAGGGACTAATGGACACGTGAACTGCAGCCCTATTGATCCCGAGATGAGAACATTATTCAAAACAGTTACTCAATAAATATTAACTCATAATAAATACTAGCAATATCATCTCATAACAAAAGTCCTATATAGTTTAGTTGGAATTTTCAGCATGGGAATTTTGGTTTCAATTTCCAAATCTCCATACATTTTCATTAAGCTCTTGCCATTATTAATTGCCATATGTTCAACCTCTATCTCGTGGTGACTGCAAGTACAATGGAATGAAATGCTGTCCGGTCTCATACAATACAAAACAAAACCCCACCTAAATCTGTACCAGCTCCATGACCTGTTGTAGATCCATAGACTTTTCAATGGTTGATTTTCAGAAGTAGACAGCCAGGCCTTTCTTTCTAGTCTGTCTTAGTCTGTAAGTTCCACTAACATCTGTTCAGCTTCATTTCAACACACAAGGCCCCAGTGAGAGACAGGTGCTTGGAACTGTATGAGGTACATTGGCCAAGAATCAAATAGGGTCTCTCAAGCGGAAGGTGAAGGCTCAACAAATGTGATTTTTCAGACACGACATACTCATTTCTTTTGATTATTGGGGGTAGGACTTTGTAAAATTGTCTAAAACAGATTTGATGACAATGATAAAATGATGTATGGGCATTTTAAATGTACACTTGTCTGATGAGTAGTATTTTGAGTTCAAATACAAAACATGTTTCTAATTTCATATCAAATGGTCTAATTTACCTTCTTAATGGTTGTGCTATGCTAATGACTCATAAAAAAACAAAACAAATCTAAAAATTC
The DNA here is from genome assembly GCF_050624435.1 of Tenrec ecaudatus. NCBI lineage: Eukaryota > Metazoa > Chordata > Mammalia > Afrosoricida > Tenrecidae > Tenrec > Tenrec ecaudatus. The sequence continues at coordinate 48,773,374 of NC_134534.1, forward strand.
CACTTTCATTGAGTTCACTGTGATGCATAATATCCTGAGATATTGTGAAAGAGCATTAATTTTTTAAAAACAATTTATTAGGGGCTCATACAACTCTTATCACAGTCAATACATATACATACATCAATTGTATAAAGCACATTTGTACATTCTTTGCCCTAATCATTTTCTTTTTTTACATTTTATTAGGGACTCATACAACTCTTATCACAATCCATACATATACATACATCAATTGTATAAAGCACATACACACATTCCCTGCCCCAATCATTCTCAAAGCATTTGCTCTCCACTTAAGCCCTTTGCATCAGGTCCTCTTTTTTTTCCCCCTCCCTCCCTGCTCCCCCCTCCCTCATGTGCCCTTGGTAATTTATACATCGTTATTTTGTCATATTTTGCCCTATCCGGAGTCTCCCTTCCCCCCCCCCCCTTCTCTGCCGTCCCTCTCCCAGGGAGGAGGTCACATGTGGATCCTTGTAATCAGTTCCCCCTTTCCAACCCACTCACCCTCCACTCTCCCAGCATCACCCCTCACACCCTTGGTCCTGAAGGTATCATCCACCCTGGATTCCCTGTGCCTCCAGCCCTCATATGTACCAGTGTACAACCTCTGCCCTATCCAGCCCTGCAAGGTAGAATATATATACACATACACACACGCATATATATACATTACACACACACATATATATATTTTTTGCATGATGCCTTATACCTGGTCCCTTTGGCACCTCGTGATCGCACTGGCCGGTGTGCTTCTTCTATGTGGGCTTTTTTGCTTCTGAGTTAGATGGCCGCTTGTTCACCTTCAAGCCTTTAAGACCCCAGACACTGTCTCTTTTGATAGCCGGGCACCATCAGCTTTCTTCACCACATTTGCTTATGCACCCATTTGTCTTCAGCGATCCTATCATGGAGGTGTGCAGTCAATGATATGATTTTTTGTTCTTTGATGCCTGATAACTGATCCTTTCGGGACCACTCGATCACACAGGCTGGTGTGTTCTTCCATGTGGACTTTGTAGCTTCTGAGCTAGATGGCCGCTTGTTTATCTTCAAGCCTTTAAGACCCCAGTCACTATCTCTTTTGATAGCTGAGCACCATCAGCTTTCTTCACCACATTTACTTGTTCACCCACTTTGGCTTCAGCAGTTGTGTCAGGAGAGTGAGCATCATAGAGTTCCAATTTAATAAAAGAAAGTATTCATGCATTGAGGGAGTGTTTGAGTAGAGGCCCAAGGTCCTTCCGCCACCTTAATACTTAACCTATAAATATAAACACATAGATCTATTTCCCCATCCTCCTATATATAGTTGCATGTACATGTCTTTGTCTAGACCTCCATAAATGCCCTTTGACTCCTAGATGAAAGAGCATTAATTTTAAAGAATAATTTTTTAAAATTATAAAACAACTATCTGTTTATTATAGAAAAAAATTTAAATGCAGATAATTTTAAAATATTAAAATAAACATGGTTATAATTTTAGTAGTCTGTGTGTATTGTGCACATGAATACATGATTTATAAATTTTGAATCAATATTTATAGTTATGGAACCAATTTTTTAATTAAATATATCTTACTTTCAATTTAACATATTAATTTTCCATATATCAAGCAAGGAAAAACTCAAACTCCCTGCCATTCTGACTCATGGCGACCTTAGAAGACAGAGCAGAACTACCCCTGAGGGTTCCGGAAGCTGCATTCTTTACGGCAGCAGTTGGGGATTTCGGTTTGCTGACTTTATGGTTAGCAGCCCAGTGCAAAACTCACATCACCACCAGGGCTCCGTCAAGCAAACAGTACCTTCAAAAAGAGAAAAAGTGACAATACTAATCTCTGATAAAATAGACTTAAAGCAAGTTTCATCACAAGGGACAAAGCAAGTCATTAGATGGTGATTAAAGTCTGCTTCTGTAAAAATGCTGTCATCTCTCCAATGGAGTCACTTGCAATTGAGGTCAACTTGAAAGCAATGGGTTTGTTTGTTTGTTTCAAATTTTTGGTTTATTGAACCATTAATTATGACAAATGAATCATACAAATGTCACATACTAACAATAAGGGAAACAGCATCCCTGTGTATGTGGGAAATCCAGTATCATTTCAATAATTCTGGAAATCTTAAACTGGCCTAAGAAATGAAGTTCATTTACAGTAAGGAATGTATGTGTATTAATTTCTCAAGGGGCCATAACAAACTTGGTAGGTTAAAACAACAAACAACAATTTTGTAGTGTTTTGTTTCTTACTATTTTTTGTTGGATTTTCCAGTTTGTAAAGCACAGGAGCATATAACTCCCTCCCTGGGGGATGGACAACAGAAAAGTGGGTGAAGGGAGACAGTGGGCAGTGTAAGAAATGAAAAAATAATAATTTATAAATGATCAAGGGTTCATGAGGGAGGGAAGGTAGGGTAGGGATGGGAAAAATGAGGAACTGATATCAAGGGCTCAAGTAGAAAGAAAATGTTTTGAGAATGATGATGGCAACAAACTTAAAAATGTGCTTGACACAATGCATGTATGTATGGATTGTGATAAGAGCTACATGAGCCCCCAATAAAATTATTTTTAAAAAGCACAAGAATGGATACATAGAGAAAATAACTGATGCAATGGTTTATCTGGGAGGTGGGGAGGGGATGGGGGTAGGGTGTGTAAGGAGATTGAGGAGCAGGAAGGGGGAGGGAGCACTAGAACTGACTGTGATAGTATATCTATAACTCTTTTAAAAAAGCAGTTTAACCATGGACGTGTATGATATGTTAATATTATCAAGAAAGCTACTAGGAAAACAAACAGACAAAACCAAACCTGACCAATGATCACCATTGGTGAAAGAGAAGAAGTTGCTGCTTCGGGGCACTGAGTTTGTGTTGACGGTGGTGGAACAATTTGGAAAGGGTAGCAGTAATAGTTGTACAACACGAAGAGTGTAGTCAATGGCACTGGAGTACACATGTGGAAGTTGCCGTATTGGAGAATGGTTTGTTGTGTATATTTTTGCCATAAATAGAAAAAATGATCCTTACATGAACAACAATGGCTTCGAAGAAGAAGATGTTCTAGAATTGACTGTGGTGGTAATTGTACAACTCTTCTTGATATGATGGAATTATTAGATTGTATGTCATGTGGAGGAAGTGCTAATAAAAGTGTTAAAAAACAACAGCATCAACAAAAGACAGAGATTGTTCCCTCACAGTTTTGCAAGTCAGAGCTCCAAGTTTTAAACAGCAGTGCCGCTTTCCCAGCGAAGGCTCTTGGATAGAGTCCTTCTTCACCCTTTTCATCATCTAGTAGCTGCAAGCACTCCTTGGCTTGTGGCTGCACTGGTATCTTTCCATGGCTTTCTCCCCTACCAGTGTCTCCACCCCTCACCTGCTGACACCTATACTGATCTACAGCTGGAAAATCAGCCTTGGAAAACCCTATAGAGTCCGTGGGGCTGCCATGAGTCAGAGTTGACTTGACAGCAACTGGTTGGTTGGTAGATATCTCTACGCCCATCTACCACGTTTAGCTATTTTGTATACACATATTTTCCTCTGCAACTGGAATATAAAAAGTTGAGAAAAGCAGTCAACACCTTTATGCTTATTTCTTTGGCAACATGCTCCCCAGCATTGGTACTTCTATACGAGAAGACTAAGAATGACTGATTAACTCTAATATGACCCATGACTGATTTGTCTCTGAGTCTTGCTTATAGTTACTTTTTCCCCCCATTTGTTTCGGATGACCTGGTGAGATTTCTTTTAGTGTAAAGGAACATGAATTGGCTTTTATTCTGGAAAGTGCTCCAGCGTATCATCAGGGATTCAGCAAGTGAAAGAGGAAGGCTATATTTAGGCACCGAAGGGTGCCTTTGCCAGAGCTGTTTCAGGCTAATCGCTAACAGCGGTGCTCTTCCTAGATTGTGCAATAACTTAGGACTCGTCAGTTAGACCTCAGGAACCTCTTTAAATCTCCGTTTCCTGTCTGGTGGGGACACTAATCCTAACACCTCAGAATTAGATGGTATTTGTAAGAATTCAAAAAGTCTTATTGACCTTGTTATTTTTATTGAATTTTATTTTATTTTATTGAAATTTATTCAATTTCAAAAGTTGAAAAGAACCATCTCTCCGCCAGTGATTCCTGCATTTAAAATTACGGTTTGTTCTCTTCCCGGAGCTCCAGATAGCTACCCACTTGATAACGTCCAGGTGGATATCTAAAAGACCTCTCAAATTCATTGCAAGCAAAACAGTCTCTTTAATTCACCGCCCAAAAGCAAACAGGGCCCCAACCAAAGAGAACCCAAACAAAACTTTCTAGTCTCCCCATCCAGTTAGGTAGGTCCAGCACCTCGGAGTAACTTTAAATATTCCCTCTTCCAGTGTCCCCTCCATTGCTACATCGTGTGCGTTCTGACTGCAGCGCACATGGACTGCTTCTGCCTCTCCCAGTACTCCCCAACTCTAGTCCAAGTCCTCTAAACGGGGGCTCAACAACAACAATTATAGAAGCATACCACTACCACTTTTTTCTCCCTCAGGTGCCTCTGGAGGGTTTCAACGGCCAGTCTTTCAGTTGGCGACCGCACACTCAAGCCAGTTATTGTGCCGCCAGAGCTTATGACTAACTCTGTACTCACTGGGGTCTAAGCGGGGTCTGGGGATGGTACAAACAGCCAAGAAATTGGCTACTAAAAGGGAGAAATGTATAGTCTTATGGACCAAACTTTTTTGAGTGATTAAATTTAACTCCGTTCTCACTGCATCAGACTATTATTTTCATCCAGCAGCCTGCCTGGGCCTCAGTGTTTCCGTCTCTGCTCAGCTCCGTCTCTGCCTCTCTCTATTAATTGCCAGAAGTCAGACCTAATGGAGGGGCTTTGGTCTATGCAGTTAGGCCAGGATGTGAAAGGAATGTGCCTGAGTGAAGACAGTTTTAATGCAGCTACATTGGTGTCAAATGACCTTAAGAAATATTCATTTCCCTTTTACTTTTTGTGGCAGATGTAGTTTGGTTAAAATCTAATACCTCGTGGTCACACAGACTGCTGTGCTTTTTCCATGTGGGCTTTGTTGCTTCTGAGCTAGATGGCTGCTTGTTTATCTGCAAGCCTTTAAGACCCCAGATGCTATAACTTTTGATAGCTAGGCATCAAGGACCAGGTATCAGGCATCAAAGAACAAAAAATCATATCAGTGTGTGCCTACTCTCCCGATATGGTCACTGAAGACAAAGCGGGTGCATAAGCAAATGTGGTGAAGAAAGCTGATGGTGGCCGGCTATCAAAAGATATAGCGTCTGGAATCTTAAAAGCTTAAAGTTAATTAAACAAGGGGCCATCTAGCTAAGAAGCAACAAAGCCCACATGGAAGAAGCACACCAGCGTATGTGACCATGAGGTGTCAAAGGGATCAGGTATCAGGAATCAAAGAACAAAAAACATATAATAGTAAATCAGGGTGAGTGCAGAGTGGAGACCCAATGCCTATCTGTAGGCAACTGGACACCCTCTAACAGAAGGGTGTTTGGGAGGAGGCAAGCCAGTCAGGGTGCAGGGTAGCAACGATGAAACATATAACTTTCCTTTAGTTATTTAATATTCCTCCCGCCCCGCCACCCCCCCTCCCCCACTATCGTGATCCCGACTTTACCTTACAAATCTGGCTAGACCAGAGGATGTACACTGGTACAGATAGGAACTGGAAACATAGGGAATCCAGGACACGGACGATCCCTTCAGGACCAGTGGTGAGAGTGGCGATACTGGGAGAATGGAGGTAGAGTAGGGTAGAAAGTGGGAACCAATCACAAGGATCTACATATGGGACAGACAGCAGAGAAGTGGGTGAAAGGAGATGTAGGACAGTATAAGATATGACAAAATAATAATAATTTATAAATTATCAAGGGTTCATGAGGGAGGGAGGAATGGGGAGGGAGGGGGTAAAATGAGGAGCTGATACCAAGGCTCAAGTAGAAAGCAAATGATTTGAGAATGATGATGGCAACAAATGTACAAATGTGCTTTCCACAATGGAGGGATGTATGGAGTGTGGTAAGAGTTGTATGAGCCCAGGGAGGGGGAAAAAAAAAAAAGAGGACCTGATGCGGAGGGCTTAAGTGGAGAGCAAATGCTTTGAGAGTGATTAGGGCAAAGAATGTACGGATGTGCTTTATACAATTGATGTATGTATATGTGTGGATTGCGATAAGAGTTGTATGAACCCCTAATAAAATGTAAAAAAAGAAAAGAGAAAAAAGAGTTGTATGAGTCCCCAGTAAAATGATTTTAAAAAAATCTAATACCTTATTATTTGATTTCCCTTTTGACCCATTTTAAAGTTGTTCTAGTCTTAATATTTTCTGTCTTCTTTTCAAATGGGGTTGGTTTTCCCTCGATTTTAGTTTGTTACGGTGGTTCGCGTCCCTGATTGTTTGTGTATGTTTGCTGGTCTATGAAAACCAGGATGAGAGAGTCTGTAGGGAAGGAACTGCTTTCTGGTGGGTCTGGCGAGGAAGGTTAGGGGGAATGAGGAACTAATACCAAGGAGTACAAGAAAGAAGAAAAATGTTTTTAAAAATTTAAAAATATATATTGTGTTATGGGTGATAATTAACAATGACAAATTAGGTTTCCATTTTATAATTTTATACAAATTTCATGGTGTCAATTACCCCTTTTTCAGTGATATTAGTTCTATTTTTCACAATATATGATCATTCTCATCATTACCATCTGGCTTTTGCATCTCTTCATCTAGTTACATTGCCTCCTTTTAAAAAATGATTTAATGGGGGCTGATACAACTCTTATCACAATACACACATGCAATTATTGTGTCAAGAACATTTTTACATTTGTTGCCATCATCACAAGAAAATGTTCTTAAATTTATTGTGGGAATGATTGTACAACTCTTCTTGATATGATTGAAATATTAAATTGTATGATATATGGATTATGTCCTCATAAAACTCCTTATAAATAAATAAGTAAATAAGATAGGAAAAAATAAATATTTGTGTCATAGTAAGGATATAGAAACAACATCTCAAAACAAAAATAAAGCCAAGAAAGGGGTGGGAGTGGGGGTGGGAATTGGGAGTTTTGATAAGTAGTTTAAGTTGTTGGATCCAAATTGATAATTTGAAATGTAAGCAAACATCTAATTCACATTACAAAGTTTAAAAGCACACACAGAAAAAGCAAAAAACAAAATTAAAGCCAAACAGAATCTTGAACTGTTCTAGGTTTCCCTTAAGCAAGTAATTTCTAAAGAGCAAAACTTGATGTTCATTCTTTTTATCAGCTCCAGGCTCAACTAATATTTCCAATCAGCTTTATCTTATTTATGAATGGTTATATATATATATAAGTATATATATATATGGTATTCTGATATTGATTGTAAAATTTGCTGTTCCCTGGACATATCTAAGCATTTATATTACTGAAAAGCTTGCCCCACTTTTTAGCACTTTCTTTATGAAGTTGTTGTGAGTCAAATTTGACTCCATCACAGTGAGCTTTGGGTTTTGTGACCTCAATGAACCAATCCATTATTCTATTGTAATATTTTTGTTCCTTCTTCTTTAACTACTCCCACTCGGAACTCAGCCTCTGAAACTGGTGATTTTCCATCCATGTTTCTGTAATGCTAAATAATCCTCTGAAGCTTCATGCAAGATCTGAGTGGTTTATCCTCAAAGACACTACTAACCAAAGACTTGACAATTGGAACTCACCAGAGGGAACTCTTGAGAAAGATGTGATGATCTGCTTTTGAAAGTTGACCGTTGTGAAAACTCTGCAAAGCACAGTTCTACTTGGTAACACTCATTTGACTCAACTGCAATCGTTTTAAAATTAATTACTACTACTTTAGGGCCTAAAGGCACTTTTTTTGAATATTCTCATTAGTATTGACAGCACCGTCATTCTAACAAATTTGTACATCTGTACAGTCTAAATGCTCCTTAGAGGCCAGGATGGCGAGACTCCATCTCACCTACTTTGGGCATATTGTCTGGAGAGACCAGTCCCTAGAGAAGGTTATCAAGCTTGATACAGACAGTAGCTTGACAGAGGAAAAGAGGAGGACCTTCAGCAAGATGAATTGACACAGTGGCTACATTGATGATCTCAAACATTGAGAACAATTGTGGGGATGGCACAGGGCAGGACAAACAAAATAAAATATATATCATTAAAAATATACATCTTGGATATGATCTCACATATATGGAATATTCTAGACCAGGCAAATGTGTAGTGATCAAAGTTTAATGTGGTTGTGGGAGGTGGGTGGGAGGGAAGCAGAAAGGGAGATACAAGGTTTAGGGGACATTAAGCGTCTGTTAAGGTGATGAAAAGGTTAATGATGGATGAACATGATAAACATAATTAATGCCACTGAAATGTACATTTGGAGATGGTAGACACATCAAGTTTTTATTGCCTATATATCAGAATAAAACTATATACTAAAATGATTATTTTAAAGTTGTCTTTGGTATTCATTACAATACACACTTAGGGCAGTTTAAAAATGTTGCTTTCTATATCTTATGCCTTTTTCTGTGGGTAGCATCATCTTTTATTATTTTCTGCCGCATTTTTGGGAAACTACCCTTCCTAGAAGTCTCCTAAAAAAATGTGTGCTTGGAAGGAGAAATTTTTGCCACCTTCCATGTAGGAAAATGACTTCATTCTACCCCCCCCCCCCCCGACTTGAGTGTAGATTTGACCAGGGCTAGAAGTCTAGGTTGTCAATAACTTGCCCTCAGAATCTGAAGGCTTTGCTTCATTGCCTTTAAGCTCCCAGGGTAGTTGTTGAGAAACACAATGAGATGCTCTGTATGTGTCATATTTCTTTCTTCTTTTCCAATATCCTGAAATGTCAAGAACAGATGCTCCAGATATTCCTTTATTTATTATGCTTGGTGGTTTTTCTATGTGAGACTTGTCTTGAGCGAGTACAGATCATAGAAAGAATCAGTTAATGGGATGGGTTGTGCGTTAGTATTTGAATGTTTCCTGTCGTTGGTCTAACAAAGCATCACAAGTCAGTAACTTACGAGACACAAGGTTAACTCAGTTACGGAGGTTGTGCATCCAAAAGATGGTTCAGAACCCACACCAACAATGGATTGGGAGGGCTGCCTTCCTGCTGGCGCCCTGAGGGGGAGAATCTTCCCTTGCCTTTTCAGTTCCTGGCTCATGGTCCTAGCCCATTCCACATCTACTTCCCTAATTGCTATCTTCACTGTCTGCACATTGCTGCCTTCTCTTCAACAGCACTTTGGTGATTACCCTGGATCCACCCAGACATTACAGGACAATTTCCATTTCAAGACCTGTAACAGCATCTGCACAGACCCCTTTGCCATGAAAGGCAGTATGTTCAGTTTCAGGGATTCGGAAGTTGATATTTTTCATTATTACTCAGTCATTTGTGAGAACTATTGACTTGATGGCAGGCAGTGGGTTTTGTGAGCCTCACACAGCTCTAGAGTTTGAGGAAAGCCTTCTAAATTCCGTTTCCTCATCTTTCAGTGTCAACTTCGGCATGCTTCAAAATCATCCGGAGCATGTGTTAAAGCACTGATGCTTAGACGTCACTCTCCAGAGGCTGATAAGTAGGTCTGAGGTGGACTATTAATTTGCTACTAAGCTCCTGGGTTATCTGTTGCTGTTGGTTTGTGGAACTCACTTCGATGTACTACTTACTTTTAATTACACTCCGAATGTCACTCTTAGCACCACTGAGATTAAAAACACAGACTGGGCCCCTTCCTAACTGATGTGAATCTTCATCTCTCAGTCACCTACTAGTTCTATAATTGCTATCACATTCATACATTATCTACAGCATGTTCATGCATTATCTTAACAGGATCGTTTAGTTGTAGTAAATGCTGGTGGCTCAGTGGCTGATTGCTGCCTGAAAGGTCAGCAGTTTGAACCCGTCAGCCACTCAGAGGGGAAAAGAGGTGGCAGTCTGCTTTCCTTGAGGTTGGAGCCTCAGCAATACTATGGGGGCAGTTTCCTCTACAGGGTCGCTATGAGAAGAAATGGACTTGATAGCAAGGATTTTGTTTTTCAATTGTAACTTTTTGACTGTGTTATGATACATTACTACCATACATAGAAAACCAGTACTTTTTCGATGTAGAAGATAATTTTGTACCTAAGTATCACAAGAATTATTTCCCTAGATATTGTTTTTTAAATTTTCAGCGAAAGGCTTCTGCTTTTTTTCCCCTAATGGGGAGATTAAAAGATTACAGCACAAAACTAAGTCATTCTCCTTCACTTACTCAGAAGGCCTGAAAAAACAAGCATAGTTCCTCAATATATGATTCAGTGCTACGACCTCCAATTGCTTTGAGGCTTTAACGAAAACCAGCTGAAGTTGCAACAATTTCACACATGGATGAGAGCACGTTACCTTTTACATCAAACATTTTCTCATTCATCAGTGTCATTCATGTGGAACTTTTCCATAGTTGTAACCAGAGATGAACACACACATGACCCATTTCATTAAATCTTGGGGAAACTGGCTGGTATGCATGTGGCTGTAACCACATAAATGGTGGTTTTTAGATCATGAAACTATATTTTTAGATCTCAGAAGATGGAAAAGCCACGTCCACTTTACCAACCCAGGCACACCATGTTTAATTGATATGAAATTTAGTTTAGCACCACTTATACTCAAAACAATTATTTTTTTTGGAATATAGAGAAAACTTCTAAGACATTTCTTTTTTTTAAAAAAATGAAATTAACTGTTTATCTTCCCCAGTAATTAAAACATTTTAATAAGCAACTCACGGGCTTAGTTTTCATTTTCCTTTATTAACTTTTGTACTGTCGAAACCAATATTGAGACACCCTAAAGTTAAAGCTCTAAAATGAAGATTAAGCCATTTATAATTGTAATAAAATGCTTTTATTATAAATTACCTAGTACAATAACGTTTTATTCATTTTTCCATGTTATGAGGCTGCTGCTTCAAGTCTGTATGTTCAAATTTATGCTATATCTTACTTTTTGCTGAGACAGCCCTTGCAAAAGTTTTTTTAAAAGGACTATCCTTTGTGGGCTTTTATTTAGTGATATATCCCATTATCCAAAAATAGAGCTTATATATACTTTATTGTTTGGCCTACATTCAGTGAGATAGACAGTCAGTAAGAAAGGCAGCCCTGCTACTAGTGTACAGCAGTTAAGAAGGACGAGCTGGAGGGAGATCCAACGCTGAAAGCTGTCGAGGAGGGACTAGTAAGTGAAAAGCACGTCGTCGTGCGAGATGCTACAATGGAAATAAAAATGTGAAGGACAGATCTTCTCCTTAATGAATGCTGACTTTTAAAACGAGCAGGATGAAGGCACAAAGGATCCACGTGGGACTGGTAACTTCGGTCATATCTGTGTCAGTGGATTGGGTGGAGTGTAGCAACAAGAGCAGAGAATTGCTGTTAAAGAGATTTTCTCTTTATGTTATTTATATTGTTTTACTTCACAGTTTTTACTGAAGACTCAATACACTGAATTGATAGAATTTGGATAAAGAAGTATTAAAATGAATAACCCCTTAGATAAGAGTTGAACCTAGGGCTGTATGGTAGGAATGCTATATCACCTTTAAGTAAAAGGACATTATTTTATGACGCCAAACTGCATCTTAAGACAAATAATAAATAATCCACAAAGAAAGAATGTGAGAATGGTTCCCATCGGAAACACACATAACATTCTGGACAAGAACGATACAATTACCATACTTTAAAAAATGGTTTCAGGGAACAACACAGGCAAAACAAGAACACTATGTAGCACAAAGAACACTTTCTCCTTACATCAATTAAAACACAAAAGAATACTGCAAGGTCCTGGGAGGAGGAAACTTCTGGAAAGCTTCTAGTATACGTGGATTTTACAAAACACAAGGAGATAAAAAATCTACAAAAATGGGGTTTCCTTCCTGCAACACACCTATTTATAAACTTTTATTTAGAAATGAACTTGAATTAGGTGACCTAGAAAAGGCAAATATCTCTGGGTAAGGCTGAAGACCCATCTGCTTGTTGTCTTTGAGCTTTTGCACTATAACTTTGGCAAAGTCTTCTCCTTGGATGTCAGTGGTGTCCAGCAATTGTCTGACTTTTGAGGTCCTTGTCGGTTTGGTGCTAATGAGTTCATAGTCCTCCTTCATGATCAAATCCCTGGACAGAAGGGCATCCAGCGATTGGTTGAGGCAGGCTTCTGTCATCTGGCTCACAATGTCTTCCCTTTTGCTCTGGATCCACTGTTGGGCTATCCCCGGCTGCACACGCTCTGAAGGCGAGGAAGGGATGGGTCATTAAGACAGTGAGAGCAGATGCACCATACGGAAGGAAAACACATGAAGAGGAAGTAAATCATAAAACCTAGTTTTCCTATCATTCCGTCAATATGTGTTGGGCGGCTCGCCTTAAGGTAAGTAGTTAGAAACCATCAAAGTAGAAAGGCTTTCTACTTCCAGAAAAATTTACAGTTTCAGAAACCCAGAGGTAGTTCTACCCTGTTCTCTAGGGTTTCCTTAAGTCAGATTGGACTCGCTGGCCGTGAATTTATTACCTGTCATGAAACGTTCAGACATTTGGGTTCACTCTTCACCATCCCTGCCTTTATATGTGCTACAGCTCATGGGGCAAACGCCAGTCTAATATCTTCAGATTTTTACAAATATAAAGGATGCCTGTCTATCTGCTAACTAAAAAAACAACGAAACAACATAAATATTCACCCTTAGAAAGAGATTCAATACTATCTCCCTTTAGCACCCACTCCACAGTCAGAAGCTCAAAGAACACCGTTTGGGCCTCTGCCTGCAGGTCAGCTCTCTTATCTTTTAGGATTGGGCTGCTTTCCTATTCAGGATGCATACATTTACCATAAAGAGGTAATAAGCACAAATGAAACTTACTGTAGGGCAAATCTGCCAAGTCTATTTTTGAGGAGTAAATGGCATCACTTATAGCTTGTCTCCAGGACATATTTACCTGAATATCCCCCAGCAGAAAGTGGATTTATGACTGTTGAATAGCATGGGATGGTTTTCTGATCATATAACTGAGTCTTTGGAGCCTCAGAAATGTTGCTTTCCCAACTGCAGTTTACTGGATGGTGGTGAAGCACTGAAGAATGATCTTGAGTAGGTCCTGTGACACAGAGCATCTTCATTAGGCAAAGAATCAACTGGAGCTATTCCTATTAGCTCAAACAGCAATATCTGGGTCACAAAAAGGGTAGGTTCTAATGTTTTTTTTTTAGTATTACTAAAGTTGGCTCAGAAACCCAATTCTACAAATATTTTTACAGCAAAAAAGACTTTTTACCAAGAGTTTCCCTCTACTTCTTTCTGTTCTACGCAAATTATTGAGTTAATCATAGGATCTCCCTACTTCGCATTGTTCTGTGTCTTTTCCCGTTATACGACTGAGCTCTCCTCTAAACCTACATATGCATACTTCTCTGTACTTCCCTTTGGTAATCCATCTGTTCCATCTCAAGGTCTTAATTGTCATCTTTATTTCCAAATCCATTTACTCAAAATTTTCACCTTCCCTGATTCCGTCTTGCATTTACCCCATTGGATGGCATCCATTTCTGCCCTGCTAACTGTCCTCCTTCAATTCTGATTCAAAATGTCTGTAAAGTGCTGAGCAGACCTGCTCCCTAAGTCTTCAAAAAGTGTACAACTTAATCTTTCTCCCTAGAAACTGTGATTGGGCTCACTGTTGACGGCATGCAGTAGTCTAAAGGGTAACTCACTAACCATAAAGGCTCTCTTATGCCCTGCTAGCAACTTAAAAGCAAAAATTGAAACAGAAACAATGCCGTCCTCCAAATGAACAATATTTAAAATGATTAATCTTAACCCCCTAATCTGCCTGATTTTTAATTTTGATAATAATTATCAAATGTTCTCCCAGGAACTTGGGCTTATTCATAAACTGTATCCTGCTTTATCTCCCCACCTGGCCTCACATGCCTCCTACAAGTGAAAGTTATACAGTTTATCCATGGAAACTTTGGAACATCTCTGCCTCTCTCTTCAGGAGGTGGACTGAGATGTTTTGGAGGATGCACAGATAAATGTCACAACTGTCATAACCTTGAGAACAGCTCTCTTATAATCCTTTACACACAGGAGGAGGTTATATGTATAGATCCTGGTAATCAGTTCCCCCTTTCTACCCCACCTTCCCTCTACCCTCCCGGTATCACTACTCTCGCCACTGGTCTTGAAGGGATCATCCATCTTGGATTCCCTATGTTTCCATTTCCTGTCTGTACTAGTGTACATCCTCTGGTCTAGCCAGATTTGTAAAGGAGAATTAGGATCATGATAGTGTGTGTGTGGGGGGGGAGGGGGGGGACGGGGAGGAAGCATTTAGGAACTAGAGGAAAGATGTATGTTTCATCATTGCTACACTGTACCCTGACTGGCTTGTCTCCTCCCCATGACTCTTCTGTAAGGGGATGTTCAATTGCCTACAGATGGATCTTGGGTCACCAATCTGTATTCCCCCTCTTTCACAATGATTTCATTTTTTATTCTTTGATGCATGATACCCGATCCCTTCTACACTTTGTGATCACACAAGCTGATGTACTTCTTCCATGTGGGCTTTGTTGCTTCTGAGCTAGATGGCTGCTTGTTTACCTTCAAGCCTTTAAGACCCCAGACGCTATATCTTTTGATAGTCGGGCTCCATCAGCTTTCTTCACCACATTTGCTTATGCACTCATTTGTCTTCAGTGATCATGTCAGGAAGGTTAACATCATGGAATGCCAGTGTAATAGAACAAAGTATTCTTGCATTGAGGGAGTACTTGAGTGGAGGCCCAATGTCCATCTGCTACCTTAATACTAAACCTATAAATATATGCACATAGATCTATTTCCCCATCCTCGTAAATATATTTACATATGTACATGCCTTTATTTTGACCTCTGTAAATGCCCTTTGCCTCCTAGCTCTTTCCTCTATTTCCTTTTATTTTCCTCTTGTCCCACTGTTATGCTCAAGCTTCATTTAGGTTTCAGTAATTCCTCTCAGCTACATTACCCTTGATCATGCCCTCTCAGGCCTCCTACACCCTTCTGACCACCGATCTGGATCGTTTGTTGTTCTCTTGTCCCTTAGTTTGTTAACACTCCCTTCCTTTCCCCCATCCTCCTATTCCATTTCCCCCCTAGAACCGTTGGTCCCACGGTTTTTCTTCCAGATTGTTCATCCAGCTTATTTTAGACAGAATAAGGAGATAATAACATGCACAAAGACAGAGCAAAACAAAGCAATAAAAGAAAACGAAACAACAAAAACCAATGACACAAAAAAAGAAAATCCTGTACATAGTTCAAGGACTGTTTGTTGGCCCTTAGGAGTGTTTTCCAGATGAGTCTGATGGGGTATCATGCTCTGGCCCCCAAATCAATTTTTGGTATTTCCTGGGGACTTTGTTGCTCTGTTCCCTTTGCTGTCCTGTTGCACGCCCTTAGTGTTTTGCCTCAGTGCGGTGGGATCAGATCAGGCGCAATTCCTATTACTGTGTCTGAAGTGTTGTCCCCTGTAGGGCTACGGGTCAGTGAGGGATGTCCTGTCTCCTAGTGGGACTGGCCATATGGTCTTCTCTGTGGATTGGCTGCTCTGAGCGGGGATATCGTCCTCAAGGCTTGGTGGGCCAGGTTGTGCTCCACAATCTCCTCCTTCCCCTTCATTTGCTTCTGTGTGCTCTGATCAGACATGTCCCTCTCCCTGAGCTGCAGCTTCAGTGCTGTCCTCTGAAGTAAATTGTGGGGCCTCTCCACTGGTTCCCTACTCTATGCCGGTATGTTGCATTCACATCTTGGAGCACTGGAGGAGTCTTTTAACTGGTCTTTGAATCTCAAGTCTCCTTTCCTTGCCACATTGTTCTATATATTCTAGGCAGGATGATTCTTTCTACAGTAGAAAACTTGTATCATCTTCTTTCCTTAACCCTTTATCCAGTGAAACCAAATTGTCCAATGTCCTGTGCTGCCACTATGCTGTCTCCTTTCCCTGCAAGGGCAATCCTTTCCATACAGGCCGCATTGGAAGCCACAGGCAAGTTTATTCATGCGAACATGGTAAAATGGGATGACTTAAGAGTCAGTAACAAGAGACCTAGCTTTGTTGAGGATCTGCCAGCCACTAGCTACACTACAAAATAACGTATACTTACTAGACAAACTGTTGCAAAAGTTCTAGGTAAAGCATGTTCCTTTTCCTTTGTTCTGGGACACTGTAGGTGAAGTATTTGAGCTATTAACTGTAAGGTTGGAGGTTCAAGCCCGCCAGCCACTGTGTGGAAGATGAGACTGTCTGTTTCTGTAAAGAATGACTCTTGGAAATTCTTTATTGGGTTGCTAGAGTCGGAATTAACTAAATATGACAGTAGACTTTCGGTGATCACAGCTCTACGTCCACATACAGCTCTGCTGTATCGGTTCCCACCTTATACTATGGTTTTGCAGAAGCATTTCTACTCTTCTTAACAAGATAGTGTTTGGGCATCTTTCCACAATAACTAAGACAGACAGCGCCTTTAGCGCTCACTGCGTTTGCTGCACATCCCACTACTACAGCTACAATTTTAGACCTTTTGAAAACGAGTTATGAATGCAAATGAAATACACGCTCCAGACAAACCTTGGGTACTTGCCAACAATATGAGATGGAAAGAAAGGAGAGAGAAAACCAGCAATTCAGCATTGACTGGAGCATTTACATACTAGATAAAAAATCTTGAGTTGACAGGGACCTTGAGGTTCCAGGAGGACTACCACCTGTATGGGGTTGTGAGGATCCACAGGATTCCTGAAGTGGGTGGAGAGTAAAGGATTTAGATTAATAAGAAAGTCATTCATAAGGCCATACAACTTTAATTTCTAAAGCATTCTTGCTTTGAGTTTGTTGCTATAAGCTAACATAAAGACTACTATAAATTATCTATAAAATTAAGGAGACATATGTAAAATAATCATAAAAGAAAATTTTTTTACTAAATAAGGGGATGTGAAAGAGTAATTAAATATTTGAAAAATACTACTTCTCTTTAATGTAGTCTACATTTTCTCAGAACTTCAGTTTAGTGGCTACAGCAGAGAATAAGGCATTTGGAATCTGTAACTTCTTCACATTTAGAGCAAATGCTTGTTTTTCATGTTCCTTCCACAGGGAAGGGGGTGGGGCACAGGGAAAGAGGAATGGAGAACCTAGGCTTCATCCATGGCCCTGTCCCAGAATTGCCACTAACTGGACAAGGAATTTAAACTCTCTCAGGTTCTATGTAATATTTATCTAAAAAACATACCTACATCGTTTACATCTATGTCAAGGTGCGTCAAAAACTATGTATTCTGCTCTGCTGTTCATTTTTCTGAGTCTTAGATCGCTTGAAGAAATGATTAGCACAAAGTCTAAATGAATCAATTAAGGAAATCTTTCCTTTGTCACAAAAATGGTTTTTTCCAGTTACTACTTTTTGAAAGAGGTAAAAACAGAACAGGTATGATCGCTCTGCTACACTGGATAAAGAGGTACAAATATAATAGAAGAAGGATGGATGGCTGAATGCATAAAACAGTAACAGGGACAGAAGTGAATGTCAAAATCAGCAGCAACTGGACTGGAGGGGATGAGCAATGAGCTGAAAACTAGGGAAGATGAGTTCCAAGCTGGAGATTTCCAGGGGCACCTCAAATGCTAAAACCTGCCTGGGCTTTAGTTTTCGGTTACAATAAATGATCTCTCATAGTCACACAGTTTGGTTTTACCACAAGCACACACATTTTTACCTCTTGCGGAGCATGATTTACAGGAATGTTCAGCGGTAACTCCATTTTCTTCTCCTCACAAAAGAGAATAGTACTTGCATTATTCTGTAAGTGAAATGAAGTCATATGTATATTTTAATTGGGGGTGATTAGAAAATTCTAGAATATACGTTCTACTTAATATTTCATGTTTATATAGATCAGTGGTTCTCAATCTTCCTAATGCTGTGGCCCTTTAAAAAATAATTTTATTGGGGGCTCGTACAACTCTTATCACAATCCATACATACATAGTGTAACATGCATTTGTACATTTGTTGCCCCCATCATTCTCAAAATATTTGCTTTCTACTTGGGCTTTGGAATCAGCTCATTTTCCCCCCTCTTCTCCCTCATGAACCCTTCATAATTTATAAATTATTATTTCATCATATCCTACACTGCCCGACCTCTCCCTTCACCCACTTTTCTGTTGTTCATCCCCCAGGGAGGAGGCTATACGTAGATCCTTGTAATTGGTCCCCCCTTTCTACCCCACATTCCCTCCACCCTCCTGGTATCACCACTGGTCTGAGGGGTTCATCTGTCCTGGATTCCCTGTGTTTCCAGTTCATATCTGCACCACTGCACATCCTCTGGTCTAGCCAGGTTTGTAAAGTAGAATTGGGATCATGATAGTGGGGGGGGGCGAGGAAGCATTTAAGAACTAGAGGAATGTTGTGTGTTTCATCGATGCTACATTGCACCAAGTGACCCACCTCCTCCCTGCTACCCCTCTGCAAAGGGATGTCAAGCTGCCTACAGATAGGCACTGGGTCCCTACCCTGAACTCCCTCTTATTCATGATGATATGATTTTTGGTTCTTTGCTGCCTGACACCTGGTCCCGTTGACGCCTTGTGATTACACAGGCTAGTGTGCTTTCAAGATGGGCTTTGTTGCTTCTGGGCTAGATGATCGCTTGTTTACCAGACCCCAGATGCTATCTCTCTTGATAGCCGGGCAACATCAGCCTTCTTCACCACACTTACTTATGCATACATTTATTTTCATTATTTGTATGGGGAAGGTGAGCACGCAATGATGATTTTTCTTCTTTGGTGTTTGCTACCTCATCTCTTCAACACCACGTGATCATACAGGCTGGCGTGCTTCTTCCATGTGGGCTCTGTTGCTTCTCAGCTAGATGGTCGCTTGTTTATCTTCAAGCCTTTAAGACCCTAGACGCTATTTCTTTTTTTTTTCCTTTTGCAGCACAGCCCTCAGACTCCCCGGCACAGTGTTTTCTGGTGCTTGCACAGCCCACAACTGTCACACCGGCCTCACTGGGGAGGCATTTCACCCAGGAACTGCACACAGTCACCGGGAGACGTCACAGCCAAGTCCAGACATGCCTGGTGACGGGCACCGCCTTCCCCCACTCATGCCTCCTTTCCACAGGCCACACCTCACTCCTATACTGGTGTCCTGTAAGCAAAGGGCAAGCAGCTTCCCCGCCACTCCAAGTCCTCTCCAAAGAGGACGGCCCCTGCCTGACCAAGCCACCTTCCAGTTGCCATGCTGGAGCTCAGCTGTGGGGCGTGTTTACCCACCCAGCAGCTATTTCTGGCTCAAGAGTCCATCGGAGGCGAGGGCTGGGCAAGGACAGGGCGCTATATCTTTTGATAGCTGGGCACCATCAGCTTTCTTCATCACATTTGCTTATGCACACATTTTTCTTCAGCGAAGGTGGGCATCATGGAATGCCCATGCTTTTCAGTGCTGCATAGCACTCTACTGTGTGTATGTGCCAGAGTTTACTAATCTACTCATCTATCGATGGAAATTTAGGCTGTTTCCAAGTCTTTGCAATTGTGAATTGCACCGCAATAAACATTGGAGCGCATATGACTGGTCGTGTTTTATATGTTACCTCCTCTGGGTATATGCCCAGTAGAGAGATGACTGGCTGGGTCATAAGGTAGATCAATTTCCATTTTCTTTAAGTATCTCCAGATTGCTTTCCACAGTGGCTGTATAAATCTACACGGCCACCAGCACTGGAGGAGGGTTCCTACTTCACCACAACCCCTCCAACACTTGTTACTCAATGATTTACTGATAATGGCCTGGCCTCAGGGGTGTTAGGTGGTATCTCATGGTTGTTTTATTTGCATTTCTCTCATGGCTGATGATCGGGAACACTTTCTCATATGCTTGTTGGCCATATGGGTCTCCTCCCTAGTGAAAGGTCTTTTCAGTTCTTTGCCCACCTCCGTAGGGGTAACTGTTTTCCTCTTTTTGCAGGTTATGAGAGTGTTATAGATTTTAGTAATGAGCCCTTTGTCATGTCATTACTAAAAATCTTCTCCCAGTCTGTGGGTTGTATTGTCACCCTCTTGGTGAAGTCTTTTGATGTGAACAGGTGTTTTATTCTTATTAAATTCCATTTGTCGATTTCCAGTTCACCTGTGTGTGTACCCTTCCCTATTACAGTGAACCTATGAATTCCCTGGGCCAATGCGCTTAGGTTTGTCCCAATTCCCTCCTTGATGGTCCTAATGGTTTGAGGTTTAACTTCTAGGTCTGTGATCCTCCTTGAGTTTATTTTTATGCACGGAGTGAGATAAACATCTTGTTTCATTTTTCTACATGTGGATATACATTGTTTCCAGCTTCCCACTTGATGGTTTTGGGACCCTTGTCGAAGATCAGTTGTCTATATGCTGATGGTTTTATTCCTGGGCTTTCTATTCTTTTCCACTGGTCTGAGTGTCTGTCCTTGTGCCACTACCACGCTGCTTTGACCACTGTAGCTGTGTAATAGGCATGAAAATCAGGTAATGTGAGTCCTCCCAACTTTGTCCTTCTTCTTGAGGAGTTCTCTGCTAATTCTGGGTTTCTTCCCTCTCCATAGGAAATTGGTGATCAGTTTTTCCAATTCTTTGAAGAAGGTTGTTGGTATTTGAATCAGAATAGCATTGAACTTGTAAAGTGCTTTGGGTAAGATTGGCTATGAACTTCTAATATAGTCCCTCATGTTGTAGTGACCCCTTAACCATAAAATTATTTTCATTGCTACTTCATCACTGTAATTTTCCTACTGTTATGAATTGGGTGGCCCCTGTGAAAGGCTCATTTGACCCCCAGAGGGTTCAGATCCACAGGTTGAGAACTGCTGATATTAATCAATGGAAAGGGTTTCTAAATTAATTAAGGACATTTTAACTTAATGGGGGAGACTGTAGACTAGGGGAAAAAACTTTATAAAGGCAGAAGTGGAGAAAAGGAACTGAACAAAGAAAAGTAAAACATTTGTATCCAATCAGAAACTGGAGAAACTGGAAGTTGATGGAAGAATGTACCCATTCAGAAGTGAGATATGGACAGCAGAAACGTGGGGAAGAGAGACAGTGGACAGTGTAAAATATGAATATAAAAATTTGATTTTCAAGGGTTCATGCGGGAGGGAGGGTGAGGAGGGAAGGGGAAAAAAGAGGAGCTGATAATCAAGGGTTCAAGTAGAAGGAAAATGTTTTGAAAATGACCGCGACTTATATACAAATGTGCTTGATACAACTGATGTATGAATTGCTATAAGAGCTGTCAGAGTCCCCAATAAAATGATTTATTAAAAATAAACAATAGAAACGGTCTTAGGTTAAAAGGGTAAAACAAAAAATTATCAAAAATAACTAAAATATGGCCTTTTTCAGTTGTTTCTAAACCTCTGGCACTAATATTGCCACTACTAATTGTTACTTTGGTCAGAGATAGTGGTTTCCTTCAGGAACTTCCCCTTTCAATCAAAGGTTATGTAAACAGGTCCAGTAAACAGCAAGGGGCATGCCACACGTTTTAGTCACAGGCTGTTATTGATGGTGGGTTGGAAGCCAGTTTCCCCTCCGCAGAAAAAGAATGACAGTCTGGTTCCTAAAGATTTACAGCTGTGTAAAACCTACCGGGCAGCTCTACTCTACCCGACGGGGTTGTTATGATTCAGGACTGACTGGGCTGCCATGGGTTTTGTTCGGTTTTTTAAACTATACATCATGTTTGCTCACAACCTAAGAGTTTGACTAATCTGATGATTTTCATGATCATATAACAAACACATTTTAATGATACCTGGGAAGTGAGAAATGATGTTCACTTTGTCTGTGGTAGAGTTTAAAAAATCAGACATTTAAAAAAGTCTGATAAAAGGAAAACCCTTTAATAATGCCATCCCACGGTTGTCCAGTTGACTCCAAGTCATAGTGACCCTAGCCCTACAAGAGCGAGCACAAGTGCACGAGACAACAATGCGACCAGGTGATCTGTGTCAGCTGTGCCTTTCGTCTATGTACCAGATGCTGTCTTTGAGGGAGAGACTGAAACCACATATGAACAAGTGAAAATACACATATGGCTTCACTGTTAATAGAAATCGTACAGCTTACTGTGGCGATACAGCCCAGAAAAGTCCAAGTAGACTAAATAAATGTATAAAAAGCTGTATCTCTACAGTAAATATCAATCCTTACAGAGAACAATGCAAATTTTAAAAAAATCTCTGAAGACTTAGGTTACTTACTGTATACAATCAATATTCACTACTCATATTACACTTTAATTTTCTCTATGAGAATCTTAGAAGGGTCTTTGAAATCAGAAGATGGCCATTAGAATAAAATAGAAACTTTTTGTGTGTGAGACAAAGATAATATTCATTGTTTCTGATAAATTCTTTTTCCAAAACTGTAGCCTACCTCAATGAAAAGTATAGAGATAAAAAAACAAAAACAAACTCTAGACTAAGAAAAATGTGTCCTCCACAAATAATATGGACTGTAATCTTAAACCCTATGCCTGAGATTATAACCCCGTTTTAGATGAGAATATCTAAATCAGTATTATTGTTTTTAGGCCTTTCGGCTAAGATCAAGTATAGTATCTGTTCTTATCAGTTTAATATCTGATAACGTCCTCCTCTATCGATGAGCAATATATTAAATGGATTTTTGGAGCAGGGAGGTGGAATAGGAGCCTGCTCCATCGACTCCATGCATCGACCTGGATTTGCAGTACCTCCAGGAATGCTCACCCAACTCAGGGGAAATCTCTCCCATCCCCACCCCTCAAAAGTCAGTATTATAGTGTAGGGTGTATCTAAGTCTCTCAAGTGTTATCAATCTTTTTCTCTTTTTAAAATATAGTTTGAAAGTCTCAAAAGTACCGTATATAATAGAGTATAAGCTGACCTGAATGTCACCTGAGGCACCTAATTTTACCACAAACACTGCATAAAAATGTGGAAAACCTGACTTATACATGAGTTTATATGGTATATCAGTTTTTATTTAACAAGTTCGTCAATCTCTTTTGAGCGATAAAAATACTGAGCAAACAAGCGGCAAAAGTGGACGACAGGTGCCATGCCACAAGAGATCTCAAAAAGACAAGAAACAGAAGCTGAATTCAGAGACGAGGAACTTGCTCGAGAGCTGTCAGACAGTAAACCTTCCCCTGGAGCCAGGACTCTAAATTCCAATGTGTGGGCCCCAAACTAGGAGAGAGAGAACACATTCTGTCAGCTGAAGCCACCTCTCCAGTGTTTCCCTTGAAGCACACTATACAAAAAGAGGCTGATGTAATACACGCGTGTGAAGTTCTATTTCCAACATATCATTTGCCCATTTACCTTTGCTTTCTTTAGTTGGATAACAGCTTCCAGAAACGTTATCTCATCAAATGTTCTCAGAATTGGTTCAAGTTCTATTAAACATTCTAAATATAGGAAATGAAAACACATTTCTGAGCTTGGACTGCTTATAATTATTAAACTTGAAAAATATAAATGTTAACAATGAAATGATAAGGCTTTGCCAATTGTTCCCCTGCCAACTCTCTTAAGAGCCTTTAAACCTAGCTTAAGGATAGATAGATCAATGAGAGTCCAAATATAAACCCTTACAATGATGGCCAGTTGGTTTTAGACAAAAGTGCCAAGGCCATTCAAGGGGATAAAAGATAACTTTTGCACCAGATGGTGGTAGGAAAATTGGATTTCCACAAACAGATGAATGCATTTGAACCCTTCATTAACACCATACATAAAATAAACTCTGACTTAAATGTATAAGCTTAAATGGTAGCTTTTAGAAGCACACATAGAAGAATCTTTTCATGACCATGAGTTAAGCAAATGGTTTTTAAAATTTATCAAATATCAAAAGCAGGAAAAATAAAAGGAAAAGTATACATCAGATTTCATAAAAATTTAAAAAATTTATGCCCCAAAAGACAAGATTAAGAAAAAAAAATAAAAAGATAAGCCATAAACTGGGAGATTACATTCACAAAATCAAGTATAAGTTCAGGGCCTGATTACAGAATAATGTAAAGAATCTGACAATTCAGTAATAAGTAACCCAATTAGGAAATTGGCAAAATATTTGAATAGACATTTAACCAAAGAAGATATACAAATGGCTAGTACTCACACTAAAGGATGTTTCACATCATTAGTTGTTAGGGAAAAATATACTAAAACCACTTCGTACTCACTGATATGCCAATAATTTAAAAAAAATCAATCACAAGTATTGATAATGATTTGGAGAAACTGAAATTCCCATACAGTGCTACTGAGACTAAATAAATGTATAAGACTATATACATTGAGACTATAAAATGATTCACCCATGTTGGGAAATAGTTTGGCAATCACAACTTTGCCCTGTTTCCTCTGCCTGGAAGGCTTTCTTTAGCTCGTGAATGGTTGCTTCCTTTTCAAGCTTCAGCTCTCAGCTCAACTGTTTGGTTCTATGAATGCCTTTCCATACCTCCCTAGCTACTCAATCACCTTGCTTAAATCCTTACAGCACTCCCGATCTGGACTCGTGGATTTATTTTCTGCCAGGTTCTCCCACTACAATGTGAACTCTGGGAAGGAATTGGCCAAGATGGTCTTGTTTACGACTCTATCGAATGCTCAGTCCAGTGCTGAGCATGTGGTAGGTGCTTAATAAATACGTGTTGAAATATCAATGGAATTATTCTTCCTATCATGTGAGTTCTCAAGGTCTAAGTTTCAATTCAGGTGGAGAAGAAGGTACTTTATAAATACAATGAGTAAAAGAGTAACAAAAGTGGGAAGAAAACCAACTTGGAGCGAGGTTATCGAACTTGTATAATTTTCAAAGGAATATTTTATTCATGGTATATTAGCTACTTGTTAGAAAAGGTTCATATTAAAACTGTACACTCACTTAAGAAAGACGGTCGTTCATCTGGATTCTGTGCCCATCCACTTTCTATCAGAGAGACCATAAGTGCGCGGTGAGGTATATCAAGTGGTAAGCTTTCTTCATCAGTGTCTGGACGGCGTCCCTGTGACACACTATACATTATCTGTAAGGGGTTGGTGACTTCTGTCAAAATAGAAATTATTTCTTTCATTAGGAATATATTATGATTCAGCAAGTTAGATGCATTCCTTATCAATCCAATGAAAATGAAGGAATCTTAATTTTCTTAGTGATAATATATTTAATACTTGCCTTCTTATATTGGGACTATATGGCCTATCTGTTCCTGTATGATTGGCCTACCTCCTATGGGTGGGGCCCTGGTGGCATGGTGGTTACATGTTGGGCTGCTCACCACAGGGTCAGCAGTTTGAAACCACCTGCCAGCTCCTCTGCAGATCTGAGGATGCTCTCCACTTCTGTCAAAGGTTCCTGTCTTAGAAACTCACCAAGGTAGTTCTACCCTGTCCTGCAGGGTCGCCGTGACTCAATGGCAGTCCAGTTGGTTTTTGTTTGGCATGGGAGGCATACAAATGCACACATTACTACATTGGGGCTTAGCCAGGAGATTTACTCTGCTCTAGATGAGAATGCAGAACCTCACGGAGCCAAGCAGCAGAGCAACAAGTGTGTGAGTGAGAAAGAAATGTTTACTTTTAAGTTGATGAGAATTGCTGAGTTATTTGACAGTGAGCTGAACTATACAGATCGCAAATAAAAACAAGAACAAGAGCATTATAGAACTGAAAGATAACGGGTTTTACAGGTGCATAGATTTTGAAAGTAGTAATTCAGTGTTCTCAATTAACAGCTGAAAAACAGAAGACTCAAAGAAGATTAAGTAATTGATCACAGAGTTAATTACTATTAGGATGCAAAGTCAAAATGTTCTGCTCATTAATCTGACTGATAAGTTAATGCTCCGTGGTGTGTTTTCTAGGTGTTAAGAAGATTTAAAAATAAGACCCAGTTTTATGTATATAGCTCTGTGTGTGGCCACCCAACATGCTGTCACCTAGAGGAAGGAGTCAAAGTACACTTACCTTCAAAAGGCTGTTTTCTGGATAAGACTTCCCAAGTGATAACTGCATAGCTGTTTAAGTAAAAACATGCAGACTGCATATTATAAATAACTTAGCACAATAGACTGAAAAAGCACTTATGTGAAAATCTGACTATGCTGATATAACTTTTCAAAGTGTAAGGCAGTAAAACACTGCATACAGTCATCAGAGACAACGAACCTAACAGTGCTCCTGTGTCACTTGTTTCACACTGATGCTAGGGGGGACCTAATGAGAGCATGGTATTCAATGTACAGACAACTTGTTGGGTTTTAACAGTTATCCCCAGCCCCAATAAAATGATTAAAAAACCCAAAAAACATTATCCCCAATACATACATAAGCTTTTCCTGCTAGTTACACTAGTTAATTATTCACATTACCTTTCTGGTAGGGATGTATCATTTCTAAAAGCATCTTCGTTTGCTCTCAGGTTAATTGCTTATTAAAGATAGTGAAATGCTACTTTAACGGGCTAGGAATACATGTCCACAGTACATGTAGCATGCCTGATTTTGTGGTGTGGTGGGTTAGACATTGGGTTAGCTAACCAAAATGTCGGCAGTTCAAACCCACCATCTACTCCATGGGAGACAGACGAGGCAGTCTGTATGAGATGATGTGTAGCCTTGGAAACCCTAGGCAGCAGTTACTCTCTATCCTGTAGGGTCACTCGAGTCAGAATCAACCAAAGGGCAGAGGGCTTGTTTTTTTTAATAATTTTTTTTTATCATATTAAACAAGACGAGTGAATGCCCAATTCCTGCCCAGGAGCATTACAAATGATCATCTTCCTTTACCTTGGCCAAATACCCAGCATCAAGACCCATAGTATGCTTACTACATCTGAAACAAGAAAACACGATCTTATGAACTACAAGGATTCATTATAATTAAATCTCTTTAATAGATATCTCCCTTATATGTTTAATAGTTTGCTTATTTCTCTGAAAAGATGTGTACAAGTCAGGATTGATAAAGTTGAATAAGATGAGAAACGTAAAATGTTAAGAACCATTGTTTCCTCCTTCTCCTTCCCAAAGTTACACATGATCAAACAAAACCCTTGGATATTATGTTATAAATGGACAGGACACACAGCACATTATTCATCAGAGAAATATTGACCATGGGCTCATCAAGTTTATTCTTCTTGAGAGAGAAGAAGAAAACCTCTATTTTATAGCTTAAGGATTCTGGTTGTATTTCACAAAATTAGTAAGGAAGGCAACACCTGTACCTATAGATATCATGCTTGACACTAGCCCTCGACTTTTGTCCCGGCTCGTAGTTTTCAGGTGGCATGTAGATGATTGTGCCTCCTTCAGGGGATGATTTGCTACTTCGTGACTGTGACAGGGACATCATGCGCCATTTTGACAAACCAAAATCTGCAATCTGTAAGAAAAAAGAGTAAATTATTGAGTTAAAATTTTCCCCTCTAAAATAATTCAAAAATGGTTTCTGTGTATATTTACTGTATTTAGATATCAGACAAGAGGCAATGTTTTACGCACATAAGCAAAAAATATCCCCTTATTACTGTCATTGGATTCCAACTCACGGAGACCCTATAGGACGGAGTAGAATTGCCCTGCAGTCTCCAGGCTGTCAGTCTTTACGAAACAGGAGCCTACAGCTTTCTTCTGCAGAACAGCAGGGGGTCTGAACCACCGACTTTTGAGTGAGCAGCTGAGCATTTACCTACGGTGCCATCAGTGCTCCGACGTGACCTATGTAAGACGAGAAACAGTACTGAAGGGGCAAAGGGGAATGGAGCAGCTTTAGAGACTTACTTTCCATTACTTCGACTCTTATATTATATGAGGGGGCTTGAAACAGTTCAGAGAAATGGCATTATCTTTTAATTCCATCTTGCCACAAACGGTTTCAGGTCCCTTCATATAGTTAACAGGTCAACAGTGATAACATAAAGCTATCAAGCTTATCATGCATTGATTCATTCAACATATACAGAATGAATTGTTCTGTAAGTCATTCAAGCTCTGGGGAGGCTGCTGGCTAAGTGTTGGGCTGCTAACCACTAGGCCAACGGCCCACTCTCACCAGTGTGCTGCGGGAGAAAAATGAGGCTGTCTGCTCCTGTAAAGGCTTACACCCGAGAAACTACACAGGGTCCCGATGTGTAGGAATCAACTCCAAGGACAGTCTGGATTTTGGTTTATTTATGGCATGTGCTGAGGACACAGCAGCCAGCAAAGCCAATCTCAAAATATTACACACTCCTTTATTCTACTTACACAACATTCTCTAAGTCACAAACTATAGATAGGGAAAAGTGGTCAGAGGTTCCCAGGGCTTGGTGATGACATGAGGGCGGGAGTAGCTGCGACAACAATGGGGCAGCACAGTGGGAGATCTCTACAGTGACACATAGTACTGCATTTTCTGATAAAGTAACAAAGAACAACATGCACACATTGAACAACATAAAATTCTCAGTTTTGCCACGGTCTTATAATTTTATAATATGTAACCACTAGGAGAATGTGGAGAGGACTCCCAGTGGCACTGTGGTCTAGGAGTTGGGTTATTAACTGCAAGGTTGGTGGTTCAAACTCACCAGCCGCTCTGCATGAGAGAGATGAGGCTGTCTGTTCTATAAATATTTAGTTTTGGAGACCCTATACAGGCTCACTATGTGTCAAAATTGACTTGATGGCAGTGGGGGAAAGTGGGTGAATGACACAGTACCTTTTTATGTTATCTTTGCAACTTCTTGTCAATCTATACTATACCTAACTCCTCACTTACCAACTATCTTGTTGGCTGACATTTTGCATTTATGACAACAGTGAAAAACATCTTCTAGCTGACTACCTTGTATATTAGTGCTATGTCTGAATGAAATACTGAACGAAATGCCAAGGTTGCAAGGTGAGTGTAATGCTGATGGTGCTGGTTAGGTGCCAACTTGGCTCGGCCATGATTCTCAGTGCCTTGACAGTTATGTAGAGATGTAATATGGCAGTTATCGATTATGGATTGTCTTCCATTTTGTGATCTGATTTGGTTGTCTTTACCTTCTTATAATGCTGATTTCCCCATAATTATCTGGCCATTGGAGTCCAGCCAAGTTAATGAGTGAGGTATGGGTGTAATTCAAATTCAGAAGTTGAAAAAAAAAAAAAAAAGTATTCCTGACTATAATGATTTAGAAACATAATGATTTTGCATGTGGTCTCATGTATCTTTCTCTCTATTGTTTGTTGCTTCTGACTTAACAGTGGCCCATATGGCACTGGAAAACACCATGTAGGGTTTCTCAGGCCGCACCACTATGAGAACTGAGTGTCAGTCTCTTTCTCTATAAAACCGCTGGATGTGTTCACAGTGACTAGCAGCGTGCTTCATCATTTCCCCACTGCGGTCTTAATAACTGAGCTACTGAAGATAGGAATTAGGAGAAAGGGAGAAGTTAAAGCAGTTAGATGGAGGAAATAAGCAAAACGTTTTTTTTAAACTATTAAGCCCAACGACAGAGATACCCTTTTTTCTTTTCTGAAGAAGGAATTACCTTAACATGAAATTCATTATCTAACAAGATATTTTGAGTTTTCAGGTCGTGATGAAGTAGCGGAGGGTCCATGTTGTGCAGGTAATTCACTCCCAGTGCAATTTCATGCAGGATGCGGAATCGCAGCGGCCAAGCAACATCAGGATACTCAGTTGTCTTTATGTGTATAAACAGAAAACAGCATCACAAATCAAGGGTCACAGTTTACTGCATTTCACTCTTAGAAAATGAAACACTCCACGAGGAAAAATAATACAAACCAATGTCAAAACATATACTCAATTTTACCACAAAGTTGACATTACTTCAATATCCTTTGATCCTTTCTCATTTTTTAGCAAAAATAATTATAACCTCAGACGTTTCTTTTTAGATTATATTGGTAATGTGGCTGTGTGGTACTGAGTCTATTTCTTTTTTGAAAACAAAACAAAAATAAACCCAAAACTGTATTATGTTTTCAGTGACAGCTTACACAGCAGATTAGGTTATCATTTAACAATTTGTATACATCTTGTTCAGTGACATTGGTTAATTTTTTTTTATCCCAGAGAAAGCAGAAAATAAAAATTAAGAAAACTAAGAATGGGTTAATATGGAAAACAATGATGTTAAATTTTAACTTTCAACCAACAGCTTTCAATTATTTTGCATCTGGTTATCTATTCTCACATACATCTTCCTTGTGCTAGAGCAGTGGTTCTCAACCATCCCAATGCTGCGACCCTTTAATACAGTTCCTCATGTTGTGGTGACCCTCAACCATAAAATTATTTTCATTGCTGCTTCATTACTGTAATTTTGCTACTGTTATGAATCGGGTGACCCCTGTGAAAAGGTCGTTCATCCCCAAAGGGGTCATGACCCACAAGTTGAGAACCGCTGTGCTAGAGCTATATAATTTATAAGCAAACACACACACACACATAATGTATCTAGTATAGACTCTCATTTATTCTAAATACATATTTCAAAGTTGCCATTAATATAAGCTGTTATTTTTTAGTATACTCATCATTTTATCAATTCAAATTATGGCCATTTTTGAGTTATTAATTAAGCATTATCATCCCATATGTTTGACAATGGAATGTACCTATATTCAATCTTGAAAAATTTGGTTTTGAAGAAGAAAAAGAACATCTGTCTTAGTACAATATTTTCTAATTCCTGGTACTTCTAAGTGACATCCATTTTCACGGTCTTAAAATAAATGTTCTGAACATAAACAATGCAATACTGTTTCCCCGGAGAATAAACTTACAAAGGGAAATCAAACAATGAATTGTCAGGCTTCATGCGACAGGGTAAATTTTTCTAAAGGCTATGAAAAAAGTATGCTTCCACAGAACGCTCAAGACTGTTCTTGATTGGGGTCATGGGGGACAGTGATCAGAGACAAAGTCAAGGAGTCCAGGTAGAAAAAGACTGTTTAGAAACAGATTGTCATTGTAGAATTTCACTTGATAG
The DNA here is from genome assembly GCF_050624435.1 of Tenrec ecaudatus. NCBI lineage: Eukaryota > Metazoa > Chordata > Mammalia > Afrosoricida > Tenrecidae > Tenrec > Tenrec ecaudatus. The sequence goes on from NC_134534.1 coordinate 48,804,588, forward strand.
TGATTGAAATATGGAATGATATATTTATTAAATCACAACTAATAACAAAAAACAAAACCAAAGACTGTTCTTGGAAAGTTTTTCTGCAAAGAGATCAGTTTCTAGTTCCTAGCAGGGACTGGTACAAAATATTATATAATTTACACTTAGCTTATATTTTTCATTTATGGTACTGAGGTGGGCAGTAGTCCTATTCTCAGTAATACAATTACATAAAAGCAAAGAAAAAAGAAAATACTAATGTTGAATGAACATTACTTCTTCCAATGTACCAGCGCTCCCTTCTCTTGAGCAAGTGAATAATCTTAAAAAAATGTTAACATTTTTGGATAGCTATGCAGTTTAAAATCGTTACCAGGTCTCTGCAGTTCAGGCATTAGATGGAAGCTTTTCACACTGCATTTCATGATTCTGTGTAGGAGTTAGCAATACCCCTCGAGGAGGTGCGAGAATTCCCAAAACAAACACAAAAAACCCCAATGCTACACCCACTGCCATCAAGCGTATTCCAGCTCACAGTGACCCTATGATCCTCTCTAAGATATAGTAGAATTGCTCCTTAGGATTTCCAAGGCAGTAAATCTTTACAAGAACAGCCAGCCTCAATTTTCTTTCTTCAGTGGGATGGCTGGTGGGTCTGAACTGCCGACCTTGTGGTTGGCAGCCCAAGGCTCAGCCCACAGTGCCATCAGAGACTTTTGTCTAGAATTCCCAGCGGGTTCCATATTGTGGTGCTAAAGTATCTCTGGGGCGAGAGAAAACAGAATTCCTACATGTATTCATTTTTCAAAAAAGAAAATGTGCCTTGTTAATATTTACTGTATAGCTTGGCACTAGTTACTTACTCTATCCTTGTTTTGGATGGCCACATGTCACGAACACAATGGGAAGTGTCTTAAAGCAAAGAGGAAGTTGCACTACGTGTGGCTGACTATACACCCGCTCTGACCTCACTTACTTGCAGAGTACACTAATGTATTGTAATTTAGACGCCCAGTAACATTATCCAATCTTGCAATAATATTACTGGTTTAAACTAAATCAACTCTTACAAAATGCTGCAAATGCCTACATTTTTCCCCCTTTAGGGAAACCACGGATTGGTGATATTAATCATATAAGTTCAAACAACAACTACAACAACAAAATAAACATATTCATTTTGTGAATGAGGGCCCCAAATGGGTTCACTGATATATGCACCATCAAAGCACAGTAACTGGGACCTTGAGAAAATGTGTGAGGCATGTCACTGGGTATTAGAAAAATGAATGTATCTGGTACTCCAGACAGAGGCATTTAGTATTTCAGAATTTTATAGACTGATATATCTAACATTTATCTTATATTGCCTTTAATATGTCATCAGTCTAGTTTATCAAATAGTGGATTGTGTAGTGTGTACAGTTTATGTTTTTCTCTCCTACTTCTAGTTGTGTGTTATAATATAACTATTGGAATTCATTGTAAACCCCAAGGAGAGTAATCTATGTCTGAGAATATAGGGCCTGACTCCGCAGTAATATTAACAACACACACACACACACACACACACACACAATGTCAAAAGGTGAAACATTATCACTGTGATTCTTTTAAATTATTTTCATCTTGATTTATCTATCTGTATCCCACATAATATTATCCAAAGTAAAACAAAAGTATCATCTAGCTGAAAAACAGAAATGGTATTCAGAGTCACTTAAAGGGTAGCTTACTTACCCTATGTAGAAGCTCATTTAATGATCCATTTGGCATGTATTCAGTAACGATTCCCAAAAATTCAGGCTCATTGCAAATTCCCAGAATTGGAAGAATGTAACTAAATCTAGCTTTGTGTAAGATTTCAGCTTCTCTTAAGACATCATTTCTTTCACTAAGAAGAGAAAATTCATAAGTATCATTAAGTAATGAAAAATTCACAATTATCATGCCTACAAGGTTAATGAGGCCCAGATTTTTTTCATTTATTAATTAGTTGACCTCATGTAAATGATGCAATTTTTCCATTCCTTAGTTTCACCATATTTAAAATGGGGAGAGTACCTACCTGATTTCAAGGAGACCTGGTGGTGCTGTCTGTCCAGTCAGTTAACTGCTAGCAAACAGCAAGGTCAGCAGTCCAAGCTCACCAGCCTCTCCAAGGGAGAAGGACGAGGTTTTAGCTGCTCTCCCAAGAATTACAGCCTCAGAAACCTCGCACAGGGCTGCTATGAGTTGGAATCAATTTGATGGCAATAGCCAACGAAAGAATATTCCACAGTGTGTTTAAAACCCACTGCCACTGAGCCAATTCTGATTCATGCATCCCTATAAGACAGAGTAGAACTGTGAAACTAATTCCTGACTAGAGCAGCCAGCTTCATCTTGCCAAACAGACTGGGTGGGGATTTGAAGTGCAAAGATGATAGTTAGCAATCCAACGCTTAATCCATGTTTGTTTAGAGACCAACAATATTTCTATAACATACTGAGAGGTAAAAGTACTAAGCCCGGGCTATTATTGCTGTACTCTTCTGGGAAAGGGCCAGAAGGCGGAATTAAAAAGTTTATAAAGCCTAGTCCCACAGTGGTTAAAGTGCTCTGCTGCTAGCCAAACGGTTCGAAACTCACACGTACTCTGGGGGAGAAAGATGTGCCAGTCTTCAAGGTGACTCTTTGCTTGTTACCATTTCAAAGAGGTCTTCTGCAGCCAACTTACTATGCAGGACACTGTCTGAATCCCGGAGGCTCCATCTATGCCTGCTGATTGTGGGCAATCAACACCTTTAATGTTTTCTCCATTTATTATGGCACTGCTTCTTGATCACAATGGGAAGATTCATTAATTATTATTATTATTTTTTATGTTGAGGTGTAATCCTGAATGTTATAGTCTCTGATAATCACCAATAAGTGCTTCGGATTCTCATTTTCACCAAGAAAATTTGTGTCTTCTGCACAAGTTGTGAGTCTCTCTCCAATCCTAATGTCTGTTCTTCTTAACATTCCAGTCCTTGGACTGTTTCCTCAGAATGCAGACGAGTAAGTATAGCTAAAGAATACATTTTTGACATATCCCTTTTCTGATCTCGAACTGTGCAGTAGCCTTTTCTTCTACTTAAACTGCCTCTATGCTTATGTACAGGCTCCTCACGAACACAATTAAGTGTTCTTGAATTACCATTTTTTGCAATGTTATCCACAATGTGTTATGATTCACCCAATCAAATGTCTTTCCATAGTCAATAAAACCCAGGTAAAGATCTTTCTGGTATTGTTTGCTTTTAGCAAAGACCTATGCGACGTTGACAATTCCATCCTTTGTTCCATATATTCTCTTGTATCTGGCTCAAATCCCTTACATGTTCCTATTGATGTCCAGCTGCAAGCTATCTTGAATGATCTTCACCAAAACTTTTTTGCAAGTAATATTAATGATATTCTTTGATGAATTCTGTCCACATTCTGTAGGGTCACCTTTCTTTGGAGTGGTCAAATATGGATCGCCTCCATTAGCTGGTCTTGCTAATTTCGTGGCCTTGACTTTTGTTAGAGATCTTAACTGGCAGACTCTCAATTCCTGGAAGTTTGTCTTCAGGGCAACTTGGACTTCTCCCCTTAATACCACTGATTGTTGATCACATGCAGTTTCCCCCAATGGTTGGAGGTCAACTGTGCATTCTTTCCATCTTCTTCTTTTTTCAAAAATCATTTTATTGGGGGCTCTTACAGTTATTATCACAATCCATACATCGTGTCAAGCACATTTGTATATATGTTGCCATCATCATTTTCAAAACATTTTTTTAACACTTGAATTCTTGGTTATCAGCCCACTTTTCCCCCTCCCTCCACCCTCCCTCATGAGCCCTTCATAATTTATATTCTTCTTCACATCTTACATCATCCACTGTCTCCCTTCACCCACTTTGTTGTTTGTCTCCATGGGGGTGTGTGTTATATGTTGATTGGATCCCCTTTTCTCCCCTACCTTCCCCTCCTGGTATCGCTACTCTCAATATTGGTCCTGAGGGGTTTACTGTCCTGGATTCCCTGTGTTGTGAGTTCTTATCTGTACGAGTGTACATGCTCTGGTCTAGCTGGATTTGTAAGGTGGAATTGGGGTCATGATGTTCCTATGATGCTCCTATGATGTTCCTATGTTCCTATGATGTTCCTATGTTATTCAATATTTTGTCCTTAGAATCTTTCAGTATTGCAGCTCAAGGCTTGAATTCTTTCTTCAGTTCTTTTAGTTTGACAAACTCCAAATGTATTACTTCTTTTTGGTTTCCTAACCCCAGGTCTTTGCACATTTCATTAAAATGCTTATAAATTATAAAATTATACATCTGAATTCATAAAAAGAACACTGAAAACAGGTAAATGCTTATAACAGATCCCTAGGATAATTCCGGATCTCTGGTTTATTTTCCTATTCATATATGTGTGTGTGTTACACTTTTACATGACTAAAGTGCAGTGCTTGGCATTATGGGGGATATAAAGATACAAAGATTATATCTCCCTTCAAGTTGTTCATAAATCTTAAAAAAATGTTTAAAATGCAAACCAGAATGTTGTGTAAGTATGACTAAAAAAATTAAAACGTACAGAGAGCTACAGGAGCTCAGAGGAAAGAGCGTAAATTTTGGTCTAGTGGCCTGGCCTCATCTTTAGTTTCAGAGGAGTGGGATTTGACCTGTATCTTAAGGACAGAATTTCAACCACTGAAGAGAAGGCAGCCAAGATGAATGGCGCCTCCCTAAAGGGTGGGACCTTGTCTTGTCTTTTCACTTGCTGCACCCTGGAACAGCATGTGGCATGTGGTAGATGTCCACGTTGCTGCTGTGGTTAGGGGTTGTCAAAGTAGGCTCCACCCCCAGTGATGTTCCGTACAACAGACCAAGACGCAGGCTGGTCCTATGCTGTCCTCATAATTGCTCTTTATTGGAACCCACTGTCGTGGCTACTGTGTGTTAATACATCTTTCTCCTGGTTGGTTTCTCTTTTTTGCCGACCTTCTATTTACCAAGTAAACATCCTTTTCGAGGGACTGGTTTTTCCTAATGACATGTCCAAAGTACGTGAGATGAAGTCCACTATCCTCTCTTGTAAGGAGCACCCTACTTGTCCATCCACACCAAACTCACTGCCATCGAGTCAATGCTGACTCATTGCAATGCTCCCCTGTGGGTTTCTGAGGCTGTAATTGTTTACTGCATCTGTTTCATGAGTCTGAAGAGGAATTTATGCATTGGTATTGGACATATGACCTAATGTTGAACTTATGGACTTGATCTGGCCTGGGCTGGGGCGTTTTCTCAATATTCAATTGCTCTTGTGTATAAAGTCCTTTTTCTTTTTCTTAAATCATTTTATTGGGGCCTCATTCAACTCATCACAATTCATACATTCATCCATTGTGTCAAGCACATTTGTACACTTGTTGGCCTCATCATTCTCAAAACATTTGCTTTCTATCAGCTCCTCATTTTTCCCCTCCCTCCCCACACCCACTCCCTCATGAACCCTTGATAATTTATAATTATTTTTTCATGTCTTACACGGTCTGACGTCTCCCTTCACCCACTTTTCTGTTGTCTGTCCCCCAGGGCGGGGGTTATATGTAGATCCTTGTAATTGATTCCCCCTTTCTAACCCACACACCTTCCACCCTCCTGGTATCGCCACTCTCACCACTGGTCCTGAGGGGTTCATCTGTCCTGGATTCCCTGTTTCCAGTTCCTATCTGTACCAGTGTACACCCTCTAGTCTAGCCAGATTTGTAAGGTAGAATTGGGATCATGATAGCGGGGGGTGGGAGGGGAGGAAGCATTTAAGAACTAGAGGAAAGTTGTACATTTCATCGTTGCTACACTGTACTCTGACTGGCTCATCTCCCCAGGACCTTTCTTCAAGGGATGGCTAGTTGCCTACAGATGGACTTTGGGTCTCCACTCTGCACTCACCCTCATTTACAATGATATAATTTTTGTTCTTTGATGCCTGATACCAAATCCCTTCTACACTGGTGTGTTTCTTCCATGTGGGCTTTGTTGCTTCTGAGCTACATGGCCGCTTGTCTATCTTCAAGCCTTTAAGACTCATGATGTTCTATCTTTTGATAGCTGGGCACCATAAGCTTTCTTCACCACATTTGCTTATGTGCCCACTTTGTCTTCAGCGATTATGTCAGGAAGGTAAGCATCATGGAATTCCAGTGTAACAGAACAAAGTGTTCTTGCAATGAGGGAGTACTTGAGTAGAGGCCCAATGTCCATCTCCTACCTTAATACTCAACCTATAAATATATGCACATAGATCTATTTCCCTGTCATCATATATAATTTACATATGTACATATAAATCCCTTTTTTATACACATATAAATGTCTCTGGATTTCTCTAGTCAACTCTGACTAACACAGGAACAAAGTATGTTCATTTGCATGTTCCACTTATATTAAATCTATATTCCCCAATTTGAAACAGTTGTATATTTGACTCAAGAGATGTGGGTCAACAAGACATTTATGGGACACTCCCGTATATACTTGTATATAAGCCGAGTTTTTCCCGCACATTATAAATGCAGTTTTTGTGGTAAAATTACGTGCCAAGGCTGATGTTCGCGTCAGCTTATACTCAAGTGTACATGGCATCTTTGTAAGGAAGCATAGGGAATTGATATATTACTAGATGTCCTGTGGAGCAATAGTCTACTCTGACCCGGGTTGTGAATCAGTTCAAAATGCTTCATCTTTGGCCAGTGGGAACACGAGCAGAGAATGCACTGCATAGCAACCAAAACTCAACTCAGTGGATTCTGATTTGAGTAGGACACGGGCAGCAGTACCTTGCCCAAAGATGGTGGCCAACACATTCAAAATGGTGTGGTCAGCCACCATCTTTGAGGCACTGCGGCCTGTTTTCTCCTAAGGTGAAAAATTACCGTTTGAGATATCTGGTTGCTATGCAACACATAAACTTCCCTTGTTTCCCTCAGCCAATACCAAACCCTTGTGAATTGGTCCAAAGCCCTGACTCTGACATGCTCATGATTTGGAATTAACACAGCATCTGGTTTGGTGCTCCTTGTGTTTGTGGAGATGGCTGGAGGTCAACCCATGGGTTGAAGGCAGGCAGTGGAGAATGACTCACCACACAAAACTATGACCATGTAACATCAATATAAGTTTTTTTTTTGGTGATCCAAAGTACAATGCAAATATTATCTCTACCAGAGTCAAAGAAGTACAGGTATTTATTAGTCCTATTTTGTAAGGTGGGGAAATGGACAGACAACTGCAGAGCCAGCCCAATGTTCCGATTACACTAATATTATTGATAATAAAATCTTATAGGTAACAAGTGGGAGAAAAGAAAATGGTACCATAATGGCAGAGTGGGTTACAACTGTGTTTTGTTGGGTGTTATTCCAACTTGCAATGAGTGTGTGCCACAGTGCAGAGCCACCACGGGGGGCTCGTTGGGGTGTAATTTTTACAGAAGGGGGCTGTCAGGACTTTTCCCTTCAGAGCCTGTGGGTGGGTTTGAACCACTCACCTTTCAGTAAGCTGCTTTCTTGAAAACATGGGCACTACATGACAAGGTCTCTTTGAAGACAATTATTTTTCTATCCAAATTGGTCAAAAAAAAATTAGACTATGAGAATTGTGTGATGAGTATGGAAAGGAGAATCTCTACTCACAGCACAGAGCTTAAATGAAAATCTTGAGGCATGGTGCTCAGAACGGTATGATTGATTTCCTTTAAACTATTTAATGAGCCCATCAGTGGTAGATTTCCAAAAACGTGTACAGTTGCTTCTAGATCCACCCTCTTGGACCAACCACCATCCTTCTAAGCCAGTGGTTCTCAACCTTCCTAATGCTGTGACACTTTAATACAGTTCCTCATGTTGTGGTGACTCTCTAACCATAACATTATTTTTGTTGCTACTTCACAACTGTAATATTGCTACTGTTATCAATTGGGTGACCCCTGTGACAGAGTTGCTGACCCCCAAGGGGGTGCTACCCACAGGTTGAGAACTGCTGTTCTAAACTGACTATATATACTTGCCCTAGCACTTGCTCTACAGACTTCAAAGTCTAGCGTAAACAGATGCCACACCTTGTCCACGACTGGATACGGATAGTCTACAGCACTTAACAAGTGTGCCCAGACAGCTGTGAAATCTAGTCTGATCCTGAGCAGGGAAAAGCGGCAGGCAGATGCAAATCTATTAACTTTAGTTAAGGAATGCATTTACTATTGGGTACTGTTAAGCCTCTGCTCAATCAGGTCCCTAGAGAAAAGCAGTTTCACATCAGACACTCAGGTAGAAGAGACGGCTGCAATTATGAATGTTAACACATTGAGAACTGTATGCATGGCCTAGTTACATTCCTCTGGGAAGGACAGAAAAGAAAGCCATTGACTAGACCAACTGACTCACACATACAGTCACCATACTATTGCGTTATTTCTGTAGAAAGAGAAACTAATTCTAGCTTTAAAAACTGGGCACTGCACCATAATCGCTCATGAGACAAGTATTAAAAAATTTGGCCACTTAACCAGTCTTTTGATTCAGCCTGTTGCTATTGCCAAAAATAACACGTTTTCTCTAATGACAGCTTCCTCTTGAGAGTGGGAGGAGAAACTAAACGGCTAATTTTGAGCCTCACATTTAAAGTTTCAAAAGAGTAAGTAATGAGACAGCAACAAGATGCCCAGAACAAAACTTCTCAAAACTCTGGAATGCCGCTGTCCAATTACCTGCCACATATTTTCCAATTTCTAGTAACCATATTAAAACAAAACACCCCTCGCCCCCCAACAACCCCTGCTTTAGTGAATTTTTCGGACGCCTTTGATTTAACCAATTAAGTCACCAGTTAAGTTTAAATTCTTTCCGTCCTACTAAAGCTCTGAAATACAGGGTGTATTCCACACTGACGCCTGGCTGATTTCAATTCGGGGGCCACAGCCATAGAGCGATCGAGCCAGGTTCAGCAGCCACCTGTAGCTAACAACCTCGTGATGGCCCGCGCAGCCTCAGAGAATCGGTTTTCAAACCACAAAATCAAAGCAAACCATTCACACTTGGATGGACACCTCCCTTTCACTAGCTCGGGCATAAGAGCCGGGCTGAGGTGGCAGGCTTCGGTGCACGAGGCCTCGGAGGAAGTGCAGAACGCAGAGGGGAGCAGAAGAGTCCGACTGTCCATCTCCGGAGTCCTTCCGACCTCGCCAGCCCCAAGCGTGGACGGAGTAGCCCAGCAGTGACTCGGGTAAGACTGACCCGAGGGGTCACTCCCCTTTGGGCTCCAGAAGTGCGCGGAGGGGGTGCGGCCGCGTCCCGGATCCTACCTGTGGAGGAGCGGGGTGTGGATGTGCAGGTGCTTCACGGCCACCTGCACACGCCAGTCGGAGTGGCGGGCCGACGACACGGTGCCGGAGGCGCCGCGGCTCAGGTAGCGCAGGTCGGCGAGCTTGTGGTAAGGGATGGTGGGCAGGGCGCTGCAGATGGCCTCCCCGTTCATGGTGGCGGGCGGCCCGTTCCGGGTGTGCCCTGCGAGCCGGCGCTCGGGTCAGTCCTGGAGCCAGCGGCGCCGCGGGGCCCGTGTGCTCGCGGGTCCTAGGTCACGAGGCCGCCCATGCCCCGGCCCGCCCACGCCCGCCGCCGCCGGACCCCGCGCCGCCTTTCCGGGGACCGCCGCGGACAGGTCTGCGGCGCGCGGTCAGGCCGTCTGCGGCGCCGCGGCGGGGAGGGGAGGGGCTTCCTCTCCGGGCCCCGCCCTCCGCGCCGCCTGGCTCCTCCCCGCCGCGCCTTCCCCGGAGACGTCAGCCGCGCGCGGAGCAGCCGCGCTGACTCACTGAGCGCCCGGCGGCCGGCCGGACCCTGGAGGGCCAGGGCGCGGGGCCGAGGGAGCCAGTGACGCCCCTCTTGTCTTCTCCCCTTTCCGGCGACGCAAAACGTTTCCTTTTGGGAAAGCCCCTCTCCGCGGGCCGTTTGCCCATTGGTGCGCGGGCCCTCCTACTCCTGCGAATTCTTGGTCTCCCGCGTAAGCAGTTTGGGCAGTCTCCCAACTCCGAGGGCCAGGGGGTGGGGAGCAGGTGGACACTGCGCCTGCGCTGGCCGCCCGCGCCGAGGGCCAGGCTTCCCGCTGCGCTCCACCGGCTGGGCTCTTCCGTCATTTCCTTCACCTTGGGACTGAGAAGTCCAAAACTGCTCTTCTTCCTCCCTCCTGTCAAGACGATTCCGATCCATAGCGACCCTCTAGGACACAGTATAACTCTCCCCGTGGGTTTCTGAGTCTGCATTTCTTTAAGGGACATTCCTTCTTCCTCCTCTTTTCCTATACACATTATCCCTATACGCATTCCTATACACTTTTTGAGATTGAAGATGACCTTGGGAAACCCACTTAATGCCAGGTTAGATTGCATATATTTCTTTGCTTGCTTACTTCCCTTTTTTTAAAAAAAGGATGTAATCAGAAGTCAAAGCCAGCCAAAAAAGATTGCACATATCTTTCCATTTTTTTCTCCATTTAAAATCAGAAAAGAAAAACCCCCACCTTTCTACTTGAATACTTTGTGAATGCAAATATTCAGAATTCCAAGTACATCCAAACTCCAAATCATTGCCATCAAGCTGCTTCTGGCTTATAGCTACCCAATAGTGACCCCCTGTAGGCATTTAATGAATTCCAATGTATCGATAAGGAAGGCTTAACTTGAATAAAGAATTTATGCTCATAGAGAACCAGTACTTCCTGTATTTGCACATAACAGTTAACGAATGAAATAGTGTGTTTAAAATGTTGATGATTTAAAATAAAATGTTTAATGTGAAAGATACGGTGTGATGTGCAGTGCTTGACTAATAAACTTTTTGTTCCTAAAAGTACTCACGTGCTCATTGATCCATCTGCTCATTGATACATCCCACAAAGAGTTCCAGAAGAAGAGAATGACACAACCAGAAGAGAGGAAATCATCAAAATTGTAATTCAAGAATTGTTGGCAAGACTGAAGGGCAAGGGTCTCTGTATTGAAAGGACCCACTCAGTACCGTTGGAAAAAGACTATTAAGGCGATATTACTAAGGTACATTATTATGGAGGATCAGAACATGAAGAGTAAAGTTTTGAGCAGTGGTTCTCAACCTGTGGGTCACGACCCCTTTGGGGGTGGAACACCCCCTTCACTGGGGGTTGCTCGATTAATAACAGTAGCAACATTACAGTTATGAAATAGCAACAAAAATAATTTTATGCTTGGTGGAATCGCCACAACATGAGGAACTGTATTATAGGGCCATGGCATTAGGAAGGTTGAGAACTGTTGCTCTAAAGGAAAGAAACAAGGATAAGAGAATAGGAATTAGCATCGTCTTGGATTTATCATGTTTGTAAGTTGAAAAAGAATGAAGTGAAATTTCTTCAACATTCTGAAGGAAAACAACTCCCAAGCTTGAATTCTATAGCCAAAGTCAAATTGCCTAGCAAGGATTAGGAAATGTTTGCCAAATGTCTAACATTTGCTTTCCACTTGCCTTCTTTTAGACAACTACTTGACAGTGTGCCCCAATAAAAGATGGGTATAAGCTAAAATAGGGCAGGGAAGGGGAGACATGGGTCCAGAAAACAGGAACTGGAGACTGGAGAAGTGAAACCTCAGAGTAAGAAATATATAAAGGACTCTAGCAAAATTAGAGTTCATAAATTATTTAGTTTGGCTATTTAGAAATTACATTTATAGATGTGTGATAGATCAAAATAAATATGTTAAGAAATCGACATAGAACTTAAAAACGTAGAAGAAAATTATTTCATGAAAAATGAAGTTACACACACAGACTACAACAGCATTTCTGTAAACTGTTACGTGGTAGTGAACAAGTGAAAAATATAGGATTAAAGTTGAATGTCTAAGCTATGATCTCATGTGATAAAGAGAAATTGCCTAAATATGGCTCTCCTCTCCGTTTGGAGTTCCCACCAAATGAAGGCAAGAGAGGCATCAGAGGTTACAGCACTGATATGGTAGGATAGAACAGAGAACCCAAGTAGAGACCATAGGCAAAGTGGCAGAGACCAAGGCACCATGTTTGTGCTTGAGAGGCCGAGAACCAATGAGATATGTCTATCAATGTGGCCAAGAAAAGGTGCAAAAGGACAAATGAATTGAATCCTTAACATCTTGTAACCTGTTAGCTTCCCTAATAAACCTCATAATCATGACTTTTGGCTGTGACTTCTGTGTGGCCAGTTCAAGGAAGTAGCCAACCTAGAAGAAAAGCAGTGTCACGGGAGGGGTGGCTGGTGTCAGCATGAAGTAAAGGAAGCGTCTGGAGGCTTGTCTGACCTCTGGCATTAGGCCCGAGGCTGGTGTGGAGTTGGCTTCTCCTCCCTTGGGTGCCATTTATTCACTAGGTAAGGAGCCCTGGTGAGGGAGTGGTTTAAGGGTTGGCTTGCTAATGGCAAGGAAACCCTATAGAGCCATTCAAGTCTGTCTTATCGCACTACTGTGGATCAAAATTGATTTGATGGCAGTGAGTTTATGACCCAGAATTTTTTCTTGTAGCTCTGTTGTGTTTAGTCTAGGTAGAGGAGAAAAATTCATAAAACACACATATGTGTTTAAGAAAAAGGTTTACATGCAAGAGCAACTGAATATTGAGAAATATTCAGCCAAGTCTAGATTAAGTCCATAAGTCCGATATTAGCCCATATGTCCGATACCAATCTAAAAGGTTCTTTTCAGACTCACAAAATACATGCAATGATGCTGAATGCAGGAAGATCACAGGCCAGTGGGTTGAAAGTCTTATGGATCCAGAGGCGTTGTAAGCATCTCAACCCTGGCAGGGGTCTCTACTTGGCTTCTCTGGCTCCAGAGGTCTGGTTGCATCAGGGTAGGTCCATGTGGCTTCTCAAGCTCCCAGGGTGTAGAACCATGTATTTTGTCAGTAGAGCATCTCTCAGGGAGTGAGTCGAGTCTTGTCAGTAGAGAGTGTCCAAGGGAGTGAGCTGAGAGAAGTGTCTTCTGCCTCCAATGAGGAAATACAGGAGTTCCCAGAATTCTCAGGAGAAGGCCATGCCCACACAGAGGTCTCATTGACTATGACCCAATTGACAGATTAGTCTCCACCCCTTCACTCTTAATCCTCTCAAGTCCCAAATTGACACCCGATTCTGTAACTACCACATCTGTGGACAAACAAACACATACACTAGAATGATTATAACAGTAGGACATATCATTGTTAAGTGCCACAGAATTGTTTCGGACACATAGAAACCCTAAGCACAACAGAACAAAACACTGCTCATTCCTGTTCCTTTCTCGCAATTGTTCCTATTCTTGTGTTCATTGTTGCAGCTACTGTGTCAATCGTGTTGGGGGCCTTCTAGGTTTTTGCTGCCCATCTACCAAGCATGAGGTCCTTCCGCAGGGATTGGTCTCTCCTAACAACATCTCCAAAGTCTCTGAGACAAAGTCTCCCTATTCTTGCCCTCTAAGGAACAATCTGGCCATATTTCTTCCAAGATCGATTTACTCTGTTGGCAGTTTATAGTACTCTCAATATTCTTTACCAGCACCATAATACAAATGCATCAAATTTTCTTTAGTCTTCCTTATTCAATGTCCAACTTTCATAGAGCTAGGAGGCAATTAAAAGACCATGACTTGGGTCAGGTGCACTTTTGATTAGTCAGTAAAACACAAGTAAACATCTCTGATTTTCTCTACCAAGATCCATCTAACATCAGCAACTTATAATAGTCTCAGATAATATATAGCCTATAGATAGATGAATGGATAAGGTATGGTTTATTTATGCATACTAAAATCAATGAGAGTGAACAATCTGCAACAATTTTGAATGAAAACGGCCACACTCAGAAGAGAACATACTATTGAGTCTAGTAATACAAAGTATAAAATGAATTAATCTATGTGGTGGAAAACCAAGATAGTAGGGGGGAACAGTGAATAGAAGGGGACATGATGAGAGTTTTTCTGTGCTCATAATGTTGTATTTCATTATATAGGACATAGATTATAGGTGCTAGCCATGTGGGAGTGTGCTTATGAAAATTCCATAAACTTAGATTTGTGTATACTTTTCTGAATATATTATACTTGAAGAAAAATTAATATTTTAATATAAAATAAATACACATGTGTGTATGAATATATAATCTTTCACTTTAATTTAACATTGTACCAGATACACAGTTTACTTTGCTTATATTTTATTGAAAAATACATCTTTTCATGAGTATATAAAAACATTCTAATTATTATTTTAGCTTTTAAGGCTGAACCTTTGTGTTAGTCCGGGTTGAGTAGAGAAACAAATCCAGACACACTCATATGTGTGTAAGACAGAACTTTATATCAAAGAGAAATTGTATATTAAGGAAACATCCCAGCCCAGTCTAGAGCAAGTCCATAAGTTCGATGTTAACCCATATGTATGATGTTAGTACATAACTTCCTCTTTAGACTCAACACGGCACATGCAATGATGCTGAATGCAGGAAGATCACAGACTGGTAGGTGGAAAGTCTTGTGGATCCAGTGGTGGTGAAAACATCTCCAGAGTTCTGACTGTTAGCAGCATAGCTCCATGTGCCTTATCAACAGGAAGGCAAAGCAGAGATAGAGCGTGTCTCGTCTCCAGGGAGGAAGAGAGGAAGTTCCCAGAATCTTCAAAAAGGCCATGCCCACAAGGGGGAATTGCCAGGCTGGGACATCCCTATAACCTATTTATAATCTTTTTATAGATAACCCATAGTTTATCCCTACTGGTGGATTCTTAGATTTTTTTCCAAAATTTTGCTACAACAAAGAATATTTCACATATGTATATATATCTACCTTTGCCTAGGAGCCCAATCATTTTTTGTTTTATATTATTTTCGGTTTATATTACCAAATTATTCTTCATTAAGATTGTATCAGTTCTTTTCCCTGCAGAGAATAAGAGTGTTTTTCATCATGACAGTTTTCATTCTTAGTCTCACACAAACACACACACATATGTACATATATAGAGAATGATAAAAGAAACATCAAAAGAAGAGGGAAGAAATGCATTGAATCACTGTACCAAAGTGATTTGGTCATCATTCAGCCATTTTGGAAGGTTGCCTATGATCAAGAACCAATGGTATTGAAGGAAGAAATTCAAATTGCATTGAAGGCATTAGTAAAAAAAAAGGCTCCAGGAACTGATGGAATGACAATTGAAATATTTCAAAAACCTGAAGAAACACTGGAAGTGCTCATTTATTGATGCCAAGAAATTTGGAAGAGAGGTACCTGACTAGCCAACTGGACAAGGTCCATGCTTGTGCCCTTCCAAAGAAAAGTAATCCCTCATAGATACATACAAGTAAACTTTTGATGACAGTCATTCAAAATCTGTCACAGCAGCACAATGTCAGGGAAGCCAGAAATTCAAGCTAGAGTCACAGAGGATGTGGAACAAGATATTCTTGCTGCTAGCAGAGAACAGCAGAAAGATACTTATTTTCTTTTTATTCACGGCAAAGGTATTTGTGTGGATGATAACAAACTACAGGTAACTGTGAAAAGAATGGTAATTCCAGAACAATTTGTTGTGCTCAAGTGAAACCTGTACATAGACCAAGAGGAAGCTGAGAACAAGGGGATAGATACTGTACGGTGTAAAACCAGGAAAGGTGTGTGTGTGAAGGTGTCCTTAAACCATCCTCATTCGATCTGTATGTTGACCAAATGATAGCTGCACTACATGAAGAAGAATGTGGCATCAGGATTGGAGGAAGGCTTATTAACAACCGGTGATATGCAGATCACACAACTTTGCTTGCTAAAACCGATAGGACTTGAGGCATTAACTGATGGAGATCAAAAGACTACCACCTTGAGTATGGACTATAAGTCCATGCAAAGAAATACTCCCCACAACTGGACCAATAAGCAACATCATAGCTAATGGGGGAAATGATTGAAGTTATCTGTTTTCATATTACTTGTGTTCATACTTGGTCATGGAAGCAGCAATGGAGAGAGCAAATGCCACAATGCGTCAGGTGTATTGGGCAAATCTGCACAAGAGGTCTTGGATGTGTTCAAAAACAGATATTTTACTTATAGGACGTAGGTGCACCTGACCCACATCATGGTATTTTCAATCACTTTTTATGCATGTGAAAGCTGGATAATGAATACTAAGACAGGAGAAGTGCATTTGAATTATGGTGGTGGTGAAGAATTCCGAAATTATCCCAGACCGCTAGAGCAGTGGTTCTCAACCTTCCTAATGTCGTGACCCTTTAATACAGTTCCTCATGTTTTGCTGACCCCAACCATAAAATGATTTTCATTGCTGTTTCATAACTAATTTTGCTACTGTTATGAGTCATAATGTAAATATTTGATATGCAGGATAATTTTCATTGTTAAAAATTGAGTATAATTAAAATATAGTGATTCATCACAAAATATGTAATTATATATTGTGAAATATTTATTTCTAATACAAATAAATGAAATTCTGTGTTTTCCGATGGTCTTAGGTGACCCCTGTGAAAGGGTCATTCAACCCCCAAAGGGGTCACGACCCACAGGTTGAGAACCACTGTTCTAGAGGCACCAACAAATCTCTCTTTTAGAAGTACAGCCAGGATGTGCTGTATAATAGAGGTTGGTGAGGTCTTTGCTTTGCATATTTTGAACACGTCAGGAGGGACCATCTTGTGTAATAAAGTAGAACACCGTGCTAAATAAAGATCATTATGCTCAATAAAGTAGAGGGACAGTGGGAAAAACCAACTCACTGCCGTTGAGTTGATCCTGACTCATAACAACCCATGGATTCCTGAGACTGTCTACCTTTATAGGAGCAGAAAGCCTCATCTTTTTCCCATGGTGTGGCTGGGGGTTTTGAATAGTTGACCTTACAATTAACAGCTCAACTAGTAACCCACCACACAACAAGCACACACAACACCACACAACAAGCAAAAACAGAAAAGGAAGTCCCTAAACAAGATTGATTGACACCACAGTGGTTTCAACCAGGCCTCAAACGTAACCACAATTGTGATGATGTCATCCGCTTGGGCGGGCTCTCTGAATCATCAGAACCAACTGGATGGCCACTGTCAACAGCACACCCACATTTAAAGTAGTTAGTGGAGCGCACACCCTCAACAGATGCTGCTTTCCTTTCGTTCTGTATTTTCAATTCAACACAACTGTGAATTCAGACTAGGTGCGTTAACATCCATGGGTGACTAATAGAAACCTCTCTGTTTGTTAACCAGATCTAGTACATACATTTCACTTTTATTGTAATAGTTCAGATTCTTCCCCCCACCCCCTATATTTCACTAGTTTGATTATAAAACCACTTGCTGAGGGATGTAACCCATGGCAGACGCATGTATGTCCAATTAGAAATGAGCTCCATGGAGTTCTCAAGGGTTGATATTTTGGAAATAGGTCACCAGGCCTTTCTTTGGAGGCACCTTCTGGTGCATTCGAACAGCCAACTGCATTGAGCATATGTATCACCCAGGGACTTGGTAGAAAGCATGCAGTTAGTGTGTAAAGGCAGGCTACAAGCTTTCAATGTCAATGTAATCTGAGTTTTATAGCTAAAGAAACAGAAGTCACTTAGAAAGATGAGAGGATCCATTGCGGTTCTTCAGGGTAAAAGGTCAGCCACTGAAACCTTTAGAAGCATGTAATGCAGAGTATTTTGCTTGCTAAAAAGTGCAACGGGGTCGTGATTAGGATAGGGATTCTGGTGTGTGTTACTTAGTGGTTTTAGGCCAAGAAATTTTACAATCATGTCTCAAAAACCAGCTAACATAGTCCAAGCAATGCCCTAACGGAGAAACAAACCCAAACAATAGTGACATAAGAAAGCGGTCTGTTTATTTCTCAAGACCCTGGTTAGCTGTTTACAACACTGGTCCAAAGGGACCCTCCCTTCCCTGCTCCTGGCCTGTCTGCCCTCAGAATGAAATGTCCTGCATTTAAGATAGAGGGGAGGGTCAGCTAGCCTTAATCACCTTCTCCTAATAAAGGAAAATTACATCTCAGTGTAAGCACACATTCCTCAAACGGTATGCCTGGCTTACTTGGTAGGAGGAGAGAGGCAAAATCACCAACTTTGGGCCCACATTTAAAAAGAAAGGCTTTTACTCCTCGCTGCTGAGCTGGTTCTGACTCCTAGCCAACTTGTTTCTTGGACAGGAGAGCCTCATCTGCTCCCTCAGAGTGAACTCGTGCTTCGCAGCCAAACCCTTACTGGAAAGCCCCACAAGGGCTCCTTTGAAAAGCGGGCTCCTCGGGCATTTAGTCCCTCTTATTCCATTACCAAGGGAACCCTGGAGGCATTGTGGTGACCTATTGGACTGCTAACTGCAAGGCCAGCAGTTAGTTCAAAATTACCAGGCACTCTGTGGAGGAATGCTGGGACTTTTTACTCCCTTACTTATTTATGCGCAAGAAACATTTTCTTCTTTTTATGTAATTTTTTTTCTTCCACTGATGAAAATGCACGCAGCCTATGAGCATGGTAAAACATTCTAGTGGTGTAAAAACATACATAAATGAAAAATAAACTTCCCCTCTGTTCTAGCTCCCTAGCCTGCCATCTCTAAGGCGCAAACAGGCCTTTCACAAATATCTTTGTGCCATTATGCTACCTGCTGGAATTGCAGGGAGAACGAAACACAGGGGGTTGCTGATCTCCACATGCTCTCATTGATCAGAGACAGGCCTGCGAACTGATGTGGGGGCTTCAAAAAGTTTGTGGGAAAATTCCATCATCTTTTCATTCCATTTTCCAGGCACTTCTTGAAGTTCCCTCCTATCATTGCTGTTGTGTATGTACTGTGTGTTCTGATGAGAAGTCCAGGCTTCTCTCGGATAAGAGAGTGATGAGAGGAGAGAGGGAGGAGAGGAACGCGTGGTATTTTCATGAAATTGGTGACCAGAGGGGTTCATTGAAGCCCGTATTCTTTTTTAGGGAACCATTTACTGTCAGATGTCAATGGGGACATTCCATTTTCAGTTTCATTTTCTATAATCGGAGGAGAGAACTTCAGTAACAAGAGGGACTTTCCCAGCTAATAAAAATCAAAAAACAGTGCTGGACCAAGATGTATTAGTGGACGTTGCATGGGAAAGTCCCTTCCCCTGTCACATTTTACTTGGCAACTTTTCAAGGATGCGGAAAGATTTGTAACTATGTTCGAACCAGGCAGTCCTTGAGCAGGACAGTTTGTTCCGACGACTTCTTCAAACACGGAATCACTCTCTGCACCTGTCACTCAGGTGATAAGCAGGTTCAGTCTGTAGACAAGCCGCACACACAGGCATCCTGTCTTGGGAAGGCACAGACCTGGTTGAAGAAAGTGGAGCCCTCCTTATCGCAGCAGTGTTTCCGGAGTCACACTGAAGGAGTTGCCAATGCCAAGCGGGTCATAATGGGTTAAAACCAAAGGAAGCCCTTTATTGTGCCAGCATGTGGCTCAGTGGGTTTGTGTCCAGAGGCTGAGCCCTGACCTCCCTTTCCAAGAGCATTTTATAAGGAAGGGGAGTAAGTAGATTCAGGGAGTTGTCTGTGGTTGGTCGGTGAGCCAGCAAGCAGGACACACGGAAGAAGAAACCAGCAGTTACACAGGGCCAGGATGGGGGAGTGGGGAGGGCCGGGGTGGAGGAGCGAGGAATTGAAGGCCACAGGGCCTTTTCACCTTCCACAGGGTTCTTTGTCTCCCGGGGCAGCAACAGTGCTTTGTCCCTGGCTCATTCCCCCATTTGAGGCTCTTTTAGCTTCTCAGAGCCTCACCTTCTTCCTTGTCCATATGCTTCCACAGACCCAGTACAAGTCTGCAGGGGCAGCCCAGCCTCCTATTCTTGCAACTGCTAACTAAGGTGCAGGAGGGCTGGAGGGATTACTTTTAGATGAGACATCTCCCATCATTCACTGTTCTTGAGGTCCCATTGTATACCTCGTCCTAAAGAGTTGAGCTGACCCACCGGGATGGTAGAGTTGGCTGCCTCTCATGCCATGCTTCAGGGACCTACGATACAGGTCTCCTGTTCTGGGAATATCCCCGCCCAGCAGGATGTTACCTTCAGGGTTCTGGCAATTATTTCCTGCCAGTCAAAGGTTTTCAAGGTCAATTGACCTTGGAACTTCAGGAAGTGGGCTGGTGATGATGAATTTTAAGCGGTTGGCTACACCACTGGTAAATTTGACACTTTGGTGCGGCCACCCTCTCTCTGAGGAGTTTTCCCCGCATGGCTCATAGTCACCACTGTCCCCCCCCCCCCCCCCAGTAAGTACTTATCTCACAAAGGTACTGATAGTCTTTCCCCAAACGACTGAATGACCATTCAGGCCTTGCAAATAACGAATGGCACGACAGGCATCAAAGGTCAAGGTTGCTGGATTGGGGCTCCCTTTCACCTCAGTCTGGGCTACGATGACTCCAGGAGGGTTGTAAAATAAAGTGGCTTCTCCAACCTTATTTCAAAGAGATGAGAGGAGGGGCTTCAGTTGGGTCATAACTAACTATTAAGCTTGTGGCAACGACAAACTGAGGCCAGACCAGACAGAAAAATAGGAGTTCCCTTTGGGGTGGCACATATGGAAAGCTGAGGGGAGCTATAAACACATTTTCTCACATGAGTGCCTTCACAGCGGGAGTGTCTGTAGAATAAGTTTTGGCGAGGGTGCAGCCTACCCGGTGGCCTGGATATACACGCCGCAGCCACCACCTCCTCTGTCTGTTGCAACCCAGGGAGCTGGTAGGCTTGCTAGAAGGAGGATCCTCAGGCTGTGACCCTGCTTTGACCAGCTGGTTTCCAGGGCAGGGCTGGAGCAGGGCATGACGTTCTTGGGTTTCAGTTGACTGAAGCATTGCTGGAAGGTGATGGTGACTGCGGTCGATTGATGGGGAGCAGTTTAATTCTTGCACTGGCCAGTCATTTTGAGTCCCTGGCATTTGCATGGGTAGGAGAGAAGTGTTCTGGGGGGACTGAGGATTTTATGTCTTCTTTTTCTTTTTTATTAAGTCATTTTATTGGGGGCTCATATATATCTTATCACAATCCATACATACACAGAATTTTATTTCTTAACAGTCTTTGCAAATGTTCTTGAATGTGTTCCTGGGGCTGCTTTGGGGATTGGGCGTGCCTAACATGGTCACTGCCCCAGGAGCCAGGTTGATGGACAGGCTGGTAATTGTCTGCCAGTTTGGGGATGGGGTGGTGGGGATAGGGTCGTCCTTTTGCCAGGCTTCAGGCCATAGTGAGAACATTGGGGAACTGTAGTCACCTGGTTCTGAACAATCCTCTTTTTTTTTTTTTAATTTCAAGAAAGGACAAGTTATGGTAGTTAATGAGGATCAATTCTTACAGACATTAATATTTACACTTAAAAAAACCATTTTATTAGGGACTCATACAACTCTTATTACAATACATACATACATCAATTGTAATATTTACACTTTAATCCTTCTCTTTTCAGGAACTCATGTACTTCATCTTTCTCTTCAACTTAGTGTATACTCTCCAACAACTTAGTGTATACTCTCCAACAACTTAGTGTATACTCTCCAACAACTTAGTGTATACTCTCCAACAACTTAGTGTATACTCTCCAACAACTTAGTGTATACTCTCCAACAACTTAGTGTATACTTTCAAGTTTCTTAATCACACTTCAGCTAGACACTTTTCTCCGAATACTGCATCTTATGCCGACCTTCTGTGGATGACTGGTATAATCTAAATTCCTGTTTTTTGCTAACTTTTGCATTACAAACTAAGTAGTCAGTGACTGTGAAAATTCTATCACTTTTAATTAAGTATTAACAAAGGGTTAAGTTGTCCTTAGAGGGAATTCCTTCTTATTTTTCTGACTTACAAACCCTAAGTTCCAAGGCTAAAGCGGTTGCTTGTGAGGAGGAAGAGCGGTGCCTCCTCTAGTGGCAGGGGTAATCTGTTCAGCCTTTTGCTCAGGTGTTTGCTCTTTAAAACTGTAGATCAGCTTGCCCCGCAAACATACCTTTCTGTTTTGTACCACTGTCTTCTGGAGCTTGAATTGCCTTTACTTGGGATAGCCGCACTTACGGTTGGATTCTGTGGACTCTCACTGTGCAACCAGGTCTCTTCAGGCATGCACGGACAAGGGGCCTACTACACGGGAACTCAAATGGTGAAATCTTGACTCAGAATAAGAGGAGGCTCTCATTCTTATAAAGAGCTATAGGGACAGTTGTGAAAGTCATCACATTTGAATGAGAAATCTCTTCCTAAAAGTGAAGCTGGGGGACTTAGGATAACTAAAAGCCGATGTGATAAATAAGTGCCTTCCAGGTGCATGGCAGCGAAGGTATGAGAAACTTCTTAACTGGCAGCCAATTAATGTCAACAACACGGAGGTAGTTGCAAATTAAAAGACCAACAAAAGATTCTACTACAAAACCGGCAACTCCCGTGTCCAGCAAAAAGCAGCTGGACTTACCAGCAACATCCACACATACCCATGGCTCCTGGAGTTTGATGTCAGTGGAGCTGCCAGGAGTAGAATCTGTGCCACCAACACAAGCTTGGGGCACTCAAGTTCTTGGTATCTGGGAGGACCACTCTGGAAAACAGGAGGAGGGAGGCTTCCCTCCCACCCCCATGTCCGAGGAATGGGGCCTTCTTTATGACACTCATCCTGGGCCCATATGGCCTGGCTTCCCACAGCCATCACAAAATACCTGGATCAGGGTTGTATGGGATGGCTAGAGCCTTCACACTGTGGAGACATAGACCGACATTGGCCAAAAAAGCAGCTCAATGATTTTAGCTCTTTGGAGTTCTCTCGTTTCCTCCCCTGCATCTCGGTTGTTGGACACTAAGGTTGCTGCCATTTGGAGTTCATTTGGGACAGTCTGAGGGCTCATACTTTACATTGCAGTTTTCTGAGGATGTCTGCAGTAGACCGATTAATAAAATGAGTAGTATTAGGAAAACTCTCCCATTAGAGCTCTCTGTGTCTATGTTGGTAAATCTCTGAATTGCTTCAACTAGGTGGTTTCTGCACACTGCCAGGCTCTCATCTGTGCCATGGATCAGTTCAACTAATTTTGAATAATTCATCGGTTTAATCTGAATTTCTATCATTCCTTCTAGGAGGTAGGTTTGCATGTAATCTCTAACTTCCCTCTCTTCTGCCTCTGCCAGGCTCTCCTGATCATTCCAGTGTGGGCTCTGTTCTGGGACAGCTGTGGCCGCATTCACTAAGTTGGCATTTATGGCATGGCATGCATGTGGTCAGCTGTGCCCAGCAGCCCTCCCATGTGTTGGCTCTCATAAGAGCTACAGCACAAGGCAGGAGGACCATGAGATCCTTCCAGGACCATTCAAAAGAGTCACCATGCTTTGAAAATTCTCAAAATTGCCCAGCGTCATCAGAAAAACTGCCCATTTGATCTTTACAACTTTTCAAATATCTCATACTAAAAGGAATATGCACTTTCATGGTATTTCCATGATCTTGTGCCACTTAGGGGGACGTTTGTTTGGCTGAAGGGAGCAAGAGAATGTAGGGGCTGAGTGGTGGGGTGTTCAAATATTATTCTGCAGGTGTTAGGGGGTCAGGACCATGGTGCTATCTGGTGAAGCCTCAGGGGTTGCTGGAGGGATGGGAGGCCGCATTGTGGGCTGCAGGGCTGGGTATACTGGGATGGATGGGGGATGCAAAGTTTCTTCTGCTGGTTCATGCAAAATAGAGGGGCCTGTGGACTCTGGCAGTCAAAGACAGGGCTGAGGGTGACCACTGCCTTTTTGGGTGCCTTAGCTGCTTTATCTGAATTGGCAAGTGGAGAACTGCAGGCCCGAAAAATAAGAACTCAGGTTAGTGGCCTTCTCAACCAAGAGGGGGACAGCTAACTGGTTGGAGGTCTGTGTCAGTGTAAGGGGATTGTTCCGGTGGCCCGGCTCCCTGGTCCTCACATGCCACACACATTGTGTGATGGACCTATCTAGAGATCCCTCAGAAAGCTGATCTACCCTGAATGATGGCCAGTCTGTTTTATAGAATGTTCTCAGTTTTTCTGGTTGGAGTTATGCTGTACGATCCTGCTATATCCCTGTACTGACCGAAGACCACAGTAGTTTCGGTCCTGGAGTTACTCGGACCATGGTCAGGAGGTGATCAGGCCTGGTCCTAGACCAGTCTCACACTCTGTGTGCCCACACGCCCATCACGGTTCAGAAGACTGCCACCAGGATTAGCTGTTCCTTCACTGCTTGGTTCCCTCAAGGAGTGGGGACTGTGGCAGGTCTCCACCCAGAGGTGGATCCACACAGCGAGAGATCCTGTTGGTACGCCCAGCAGACAGTCTTCCCTGGGATGAGACCTGCCTGGGCGCCCACAGCTTCTGGGCCAGCAACTGCTCGGTGGTGGGTTCTTCGAGCAGAGAAGAGATGCCAGGCCAATGCACCAGAAATGTTACGGGAGTCACTCTACAGGAGTTGCCAAGGCCAAGCATGTTAAAACAAAAGGAAGGACTTTATTGTGGCGGCATATGGCTCGGTGGGTTTGTATCTAGAGACTGAGCCCTGATCTCCCTGTCTGGGAACATTTTATAAAGAAGAGTAGGTTCAGGGGCTAGTCTGTGGTTGCTCAGTTAGCCAGCAAGCAGGACATACAGAAGCAGAAACCAGCAGTTGCACAAGACTGGGGTAGAGGGTGGTCTGGTAGTTCTATAATCGCTTGTCAATTTGAAAGGATTCTGAGTGAAAGGATGGGGTCTAGCCTGTCAATCAGGTGATAGCCAATGAGGCCTTTTTGTGGGAATGGCCTTCCCCTGAGGATTCTGGGAATAACTGTATTTCCTCCTTGGAGTGGGAGACACTCTCTGCTCATTCCCTGAGAGACTCTCTACTGACAAGACAAATGGCACTACATTAATAGACTCTGTTCCCTGGGAACTGGAGGAGCCACATGGAGACTCCTGCCAGTGCTGAGATGCTTCACCGCCACTGAATCCACAAGACCTGTGATCTTGCTGTGTTTGGCATCATTGAATGTATTTGTGAGTCTGAAGTGGACTTTATAGATAGATTGGTATTAGACATATGGGCTAATATCGGGCTTGATCTGGACTGGGATGTTTTCTCAATGTTCAACTGCTCTTGTATATTCATGAGTGTCTATGAATTTGTTTCTCTAGTTTGCCCTGAACTAACAGGTGGGGACAGGACAGACCAGCAGATAGCAAGTAGGTTACAGAAGCAGAATGGGGGGTGGGGGTGGGGGTTGAAGGCCACCGGGACTTTTCATATTCCACAGTTTTTTGAGCAGCACTTTGTCCCTGCCTCAGTAGCAGATGTCATCCAAGTCACAACGGAGCAGCCTGGTTTTTGGAAAGGGGAAAACTCTAATTGAATCGGTGATGGGACATCAGCCACTGAACTCGTTGCCAGAGAGAATGCTCACAGTTACTAGACGATAAGGAGCCCTCAAGAAGTGTCATTGGTTCTATTTCCTTCTGTGTCAAACTTGGACTATCAATATTGACTTTGCTAGGGCATCCTTGTATTGCTTCCCGGGCAGTAATTCACTGTGAGGAGGGCCTGCTTACAAGCAAGACTGGGTGAGGTAGCCCTGGGGCCAGCTTATACCTGAGGATTAACTCAGGGAGGCTCCTTAGGCACTGAATATGAAAGCTCTGTATAAAAATGTTCCCATGAGCAGGGAGCTCCTGGGCTTGGCAGAGACACTGCCGTTTTCCTATTGAATATAATGAACGTAAGCACATTCATAGAACATGAACCTCAGACTCAAACCACATGTAACCAAAATGGAACAAGACAGAATCAAACTACTCCACAATTATATCTGAGCAAACAAAAATAAGAACTTTGTCTAACCTGAGGAACAACTAATCTTCCCTTTCCCAACTAATAATGAAAGCCTGCTTTTAATTTTTTGAAATTTATTTATGTATCTCACCAATTACAACTTTAGTCCTGTTTCATTATTTTATTTCATTTTCCCCACTGTCTAGATAAAAGTTATTAAGATACCCCAGGTTCTGACAGCATTCTATCCAGCCTGGAACCTGTCTCCCCGAAATGCCTCCTAAAACCAAAATCTCAAATCTTGTAATCAGCTCTTTCTAATATCCTTTTGCCCCGATGCCCATGGTTTTCCAGGGAATATGTTTTTGCCGCTAGTCAGTAAACTCACTTTCATCCAATGGGAGGCATGGTCCTGGTGCTCTTTAGCAGGCGGTTGCTGCAAGTTCATAGAGCACGTATTACTCAGCCTGGAGCCCTCACTGTCTGTATCCCCTGGAGAGATCCTCCGATACCTCTAGGGCCTTGTCTATGTTGTTAGTGCCCTTGCAGGGGCTAGAACTTGTGAGGATTCTCTGGCCAGCCAGCATCTTATCCACCAAGACCTTTGTGGATTATGGAGCCACGAATCCAAGGCACTACATTTCTTACACAAGAACTGCGAACACTTAACATGGTGCTTGCACTGTCAGGCACTCTTTGAAGGTAGAAAACTAGGTAGAAAACTAGGCCGTAGGTGCTACAATGATTCCCAGTTTATAGATGAAGAAATGGAGGCAAAAAAGTCAATAGCTTGTGTAAGGTCCTGCAGCTGTTAAGTGGCAGAGCAAGAATTTGAATCAAGGGAATCATGTTATTATATCCTGAATGTTCAGTTGTTCTCGCAACCACCGAGAGATGGCTTGTAGACTAGCAGGTAGAACAGACACCACTATTGCATGAAATGTTTATTTCTGAGCAAGAAGAGAATTTAAAGAAGTACAGTAATCTTAAAATGGTAATGTGAATCTTTAAAACTTACCGTTAGGATTAACTTAATGTTTATGGAACTAATTCCATTGCCTATAATTTGCTTTCTCTTTTGCATTAACCATTTTTTAACCCTGACTGAATAACTGCAAAATGCAAAGCTTGTAGTATATGACGTGGGACACACAAGGATGAATGAACTCACTACATCGCAGCCTGCAAAGGCAATAACTAAAGCCTTTATATAGCTTTAACTTAATTTATTGTGGTAAAATATATATAACAGAACATTTCCCAATTAAATTTTTTATGTGTATAATATAGTAGCATTGGTTATATTCATTTAGTGCTACCATCAGAAAATTATTCCTCCTTAATTAACAGCAACATAGTGAACCCAAGCAAGAGCTCCCATCTAAACTAACAGCCATAGAGTTGATTCTGACTCACAGAAACCCTAAAGGGAAGTAGAACAGCCCTGCAGGTTCTGAGACTACAACTCTTTATGTGAGTAGAAAGCGCCATCTCTCTCCTAAACGGAGGCTGGTGGTTTTGAACTGCTAACCTTGCTAGCCTAAAGCATAGCCACTACCACATCAGGGCTCTTTGAAGGGGCAGGTGTCAGAAAAATGTACGTTAATGAAGTGAAAGTAACTTCCTACCTGGAGGAAATATTAGAACTAAGGGGGAAGTATTCTCTCCAACAATTCCCATTTTATTATTTTTTCCTTTTAAAAATCACTTTATTGGGGGCTCATACAATTCTTACCACAATCCATACATTCATCCATTGTGTCAAGCACATTTGTACATTTGTTGCTATCATCATTCTCAAAACATTTTCTTCCTACTTGAACCCTTGGTATCAGCTCCTCATTTCCCCCCCCCTCCCTACCCGCCCCCCTCCCTCACAAGCCCTTGATAATTTATAAATTATTATTTTGTCATGGCTTACACTGTCCGACATCTCCCTTCATCCACTTTTCTGTCGTCTGTCCCCCAGGGAGGGAGTTATATGTAGATCTTTGTGATTGAGTCCCGCTATCTCCCCCACCTTCCCCTTCCTCTCCTGGTATCGCTACTCTCATTTTTGGTCCTGAGGGGTTTATCTGTCCTGGATTCCCTGTGTTTCCAGTTCCCATCTGTACCAGTGTACATCCTCTGGTCTAGTCAGATTTGTAAGAGAATTGGGATCATGACAGTGGGAAGGAGGGGGGAGGAAGCATTAAAGAACTAGAGGAAAGTTGTATGTTTCATCGTTGCTGTACTGCACCCTGACTGACTCACTTCCTCCCTTTGACCCTTCTGTAAGGGGCTGTCAGTTGCCTACAGATGGGTTTTGGGTCTCCACTATGTACTCCCCCTCATTCACAGTGATATGATTTTTTGTTTGATGCCTGATATCTGATCCTATCACACCTTGTGATCACACAGGCTGGTGTGCTTCTTCCATGTGGAATTTGTTGCTTCTCAGCTAGATGGCTGCTTGTTTATATTCAAGCCTCTAGACCCCAGATGCTGTATCTTTTGTTAGCTGGGCACCATCAGCTTTCTTCACCACATTTGCTTATGCACCTGCTTTGTCTTCAGTGATCTTGTCAGGAAGGTGAGCATCATGGAATGCTAATTTAGTAGAACAAGTGTTCTTGCTTTGAGGGAATACTTGAGTAGAGGCCCAATGTCCATTTGCTACAAATATATGCACATAGATCTATTTCCCCATCATCATATATCAATATATTTGCATATGTACATCTCTGTATTTAGACTTCTATAAATGCCCTTTGCCTCCTAGTTCTTTCCTCCATTTCCTTTAACTTTCCTCTTGTTCCACTATCATGTTCAGCATTTATTTGGGTTTCAGTAATTCCTCTTGATTACATTGCCCTTGTTCAAGCCCTACCAGGACTCCTACACCCTCAACAATTCCCATTTTAAAGATGGGGAAACTGAGCCTAATAGAAGTAAAGTGACAAGCGTCAATTAATGTTAAGTATCAAGTTAAATGTGATAGTCTAATTTAGGTTGTTTGCGCCAGAGAGCCACTGTTAATTTGGTTTACTACCTGGGGTTGCAGTAAAATTCAGAATCTGACCCATAAAAGCCAAAGTTCAAAATCACAACCGTGCTGCTTTCTTTTATCTCTGTGACATGGCAATGAACTCACTGGAATAAAGGCATCGGGTGCATTTCTATTTAGTAAGTGTTCAAATGGAACCTTAATCTGGATTAAACATCAAATTTGTAGTGTAAGTAGTTTACATCACATACACAAATATCTAATAGATTCAGTAATATTCATGCTAACATGAAGGAATGGTTAGTAAAGTGGTAGTGAGTGAAGAATGGCATTGGAATGTGTTTGGGGTCCCAATGATTGGGGAAGAATATGAAGAGATGTGGCTCAGAGATGGAATTTAAAAGAGAGAACCATCGTGGTATCACAGGAAAGAGGGAGATTGTTCCCACAGTCTATATGGTACCTTTTAGAGTTACATGAACTTGTTGGTGTGCACCACACACTGACACACAAACAGTGCCAGAGAGGAACTGCATCTTTCTGGGCCGCCTTTCGGGCTACAGCAGTGGTCTGATGAATGAAGTCCATATGCTACCGCCCTCCCGGACAGGAAGATGTTTTAAGAGTTGAGCACCATAACAAAAACTGTAATTTCTTTTAAAAAATTGGAGTTTCTTATCCATAATTTGAAAGTAGATGGATAAAGTCTCTGCTTCTCCGAAGTGTGTGTGTGGCCTGAAGGACACATGTAAAATGTGAATACTGAGCCTTGTTGTAAGTCCAGTCGCTACTTTTAGGACCCATATCTTTGCTGAAGCTCATTTCCTCATTTCTAATGGTTGTGGGAGGTGTGAATGAGAAAAACACATGGAATACCTTTATGAACCAGGACACACTAATTGATTTTTAGTGTTGAATCTTGGATTTGATTCAAGGTTTGGTTTTCTTTTTCAAAAAGGTTTTGTTATTGTTGTTGGGACTGTGCACAGGAAGACATAGGTCAGTTTGACCGTTTCTCCAGGCGCCACGTAGTGACACGGGTTATGTTCAAGCTGCACAACCGCCCGCACTCTCCTTTTCTGGGGTTTCTCCCGTTCACATGAGCTCGCTGTCCCGTAACATTGGTAATGAATCTTTTGATTTGCTGCTGTTCTTCCACTCCCAGATAGTTCGCAAGAGAGCATAATTCTCCAAGCAGATGTTCTTTATTAGTTAAACCCAACTATTGTTTAGTTTTAAGACGTTTTCAGGGCTAGTTTTGGTTTAAGGATTTTCTCCAGGCAATAGTTTCAAAATTTTGCTCGGTCTTCATAATTCCAGAAAGTCTAGAATTCATGAGCATGTTGAGTTCTTTTCTGCATTGCCCCCCTTTTGATCAAGGTTATTTTATAGAATCTTTGATAAAATCTGAGGTGCTCTTCATGGTAATGTAGCGTTGCTACAGGGTCAGCACTGTGCTAGTTACAGATAGAAAAAATGGACCATTTCCCACCCTCCAGGAGTACTGAGTTGTGATATACAGCAATTACTCTATCCTTCCATATTTAAAGGATTACTCACCTGCAAGCTCAATTAATGTTTATTCACTGACTCACATGTGACAGGCAGATCAGGTAGTTGAATATAGCAGCATAGCACGTGATTTTAAGCATGGAAACTGGCAAGATGTGCAGACTAACCTAACTGGCTTTTAGGAACTGGCTCGTTAGTGAGTTTGGGTTTATTATCATTTCTACACCGGCTGTAACTTATTTATATAATCCCCTGTATAAAATATACTCTCTAAAAAATGCAATCAAGCCACGACCAGATTAGGAATTCAATTCTAATGTAACTCTTCCCTTAAATCTTAGGACATTTCAAGAATTGTGAGTTCCACCATTTGCTTCACTGCTATCCATAGAACCAGTGCAACAGGCTGGCAGCCTACGCTCTATGGAGTGCTGGCTTTGACTCTGTTGCTCTCCAATACTACAAAGACGGGGAAATGGAAGGAAGCGCAGCGATTCAGAAAGGTGGGAAGGTGTGAAAACGGAGTTATTTTATTAGCTAGCTTTAGAAAAGCAAAATAGAACTAGGCACCAGTAAGATGCCTGTTGACCTATGAGATAAAATTGCTTTGAATTGCACGCTGTTGTGAAAAGATGAGTTTTGATGCCAACCTGCTGCTGATGGGTGGAAATAGGGCCAGCTGGCAGGCTTGTCTAGGCAGGGACCCAGGGCTGGGTTGGTGTTTGTAGACCTGTGACTTTATTATTCATCATGAACCCTGGAGGCTAAGGACAGCATGCTGTGAGATTTCTGAGTCACTTATGCTGTCTGTTCTCATCCAAATTGAGTGCCTATAAGATATGAAGTTATGTCAAAAAAGTATTGCTTTAAAATCATGAATATTTTAATCAGACAAAATACTAAAATGTAAAGCTACTGTTTCCATCTAGGTCTATATCCTGAACACGGTGCCTCCCCCTCTCTCGCCCTCTTCTGGAGAATTTTCCATCCTTCTAGTTACACCGTGTAAAATGGTAGTTTTGATATCCTCAAGGGACTCAAGTTGTGTTCTTTTAATGTGTTCTTTGAGTTTTAGGACAAAAGGAGTCTCAAGGGCTAAACTCAGGGCTGCCTGGTGGATGGGGTAAAGTTTTCCAATGACATTCTCATAAGACAGCCTTCATAACATTCAAAGATTGAGCAGGTGCATTGTTATGAAGGAAAGAGATTCCTTGGTTCACCTTTCCTGGGCTTTTCCTCACCAATGTAGCTTTTGGTTTTCTTAAAACTTCTTCTACTAAGACCTTTTGTCCCTCCTGTGTCCTCTGAGAAAATCCATCAAGATTACTCCTTTGGAATCCCCAAAACAACTTAGCAATGCTTTCTTGGTTTTCTCTGCACTTTAAGGGGCCCAGCACATCCGACCAGAATCAGAGTTAAAACTGGACATTTTAAGGTAAGCATATTGCTAACATAACTTGTCTGCACACATCCAGTTATCATATTTTGTTTGGAATTCACCTGTGAATGTAGGAATTAGAACCTTGGTAGCCAAACTTTAATTTACTCTTGTAGTAAGTGCCAGGGACCTAACTAACCAGGATGAGGAAAGTTGACACATACCTCAAGCAATGTTTCAAACTAAAGAGAAAACAACCTAAGCAACCCTATGAAAGATAGGCGGAATTGGGATAGGGTGGCTCGTTGTAAGTACTGACTAAGCACAGATGCTTAATTTTACTATTTGACACTTGGGGGCAATGAGTTTACACATGTTTACTAATTTATATATTACTACCTCATACATGCACATTATATAAAATTAATACTTTGATACGGGGAGAAGTCAATCTCTACCTCTTTCCATGGCTTCAAGCCACATTTGTCCTCTCAAAAGACGGCTATATTCTCCTCCTCCTCTTTCCTCTTGATTCTATTGCTAATTAATCTCAGTTAACCCAAATTCAGAATTTTCCAGGCTTTATTTTAAATAATTAAAGTTAACATTATTTACCTACACTTCAAAGCACCCATGATGTCTTTGTGTTTGTCTGGTTGACCCGTTTGCAGTTCTTCTTAGCAGTCTTCTTGGGTACCATCACAGGTGCACTTGCTTCCAGCTTCCTCGGCTCTATTATTCATGTGCTTTGCTTTCTCCTCTTCATTTTTTGTCTTTTAAAAATAATTTCACTGGGGACTCATACATCTCTTATCACAATCCATCCACCCATCCATTGTATCAAGCACATTTGTACATTTGTTTCCATCATCACTTTCAAAACCTTTTCTTTCTACTTGAGCCCTTGGTATCAGTTTATTTCCCCCTCCCCACCCTCTCTCCCTTATGAAACCTTGATGATTTATAAATTATGCTTTTTTTCATGTCTTACACTGACCGATGTCTTCTTTCACCCACTTTTCTGTTGTCAGTCCCTCTGGGAGGGGGTTATATGTAGATCATTCTGGTTGGTTCTCCCTCTCTCCCCCCACCTTCCCCTCCTGGTATTGCTATTCTCATTATTGGTCCTGAGGGGTTTATATGCCCTGGGTTCCCTGTGTTTCCAGTTCCTATCTGCACCTGTGCACATCCTCTGTTCTAGCTGCATGTGTAAGGTAGAATTGGGATCATGATAGTGTGTGTGTGGGGAAGCCTTAAAGAACTAGAGGAAAGTTGTATATTTCATCGTTGCTACACTGCACCCTGACTGGCTGGTCTCCTCCCTGCGACCCTTCTGTAAGAGGATGTCCAGTTGCTTACAGATGGGCTTTGGTCTCCACTCCGCACTATCCCATATTCACAATGATATGAATTTTTGTTTTGGGTCAATAATAGGATTTTTTTCCTGGGTCTTTGATGCTTGATACCTGATCACATCGACACTTCATGATCACATAGACTGATGTGCTTCTTCCATGTGGGCTTTGTTGCTTCAGCTAGATGGCCGCTTGTTTACCTTCAAGCCTTTAAGACCCCAGATGCTATATCTTTTGATAGCTGGGCACCAGTCAGCTTTCTTCACCACATTTGCTTATGCACCTGCTTTGTCTTCAGCGATTGTGTTGGGAAGGTAAGCATCACAGAATGCTGGGTTATTAGAACAAACTGTCTTTGCCTTGAGGGAGTACTTGAATAGAAGCCTGATCTCCATCTGCTACCTTAATACTTAACATAGTATTTGTACATAGATCTCTTTCCCTATCATTATATAAGTATATTTATATATGTACATTCCTGTATTTCGACCTCTATAAATGTCCTTTACAGGAGTTTTTGTTTTCAGTATCCCAAAATGAAGCCTAAAAATATGTTAAGTAAAAATATGAAGTTGTATTTTTTGTCCTGGAATGATATGTTTTGTTGTTAGGTGCTGTTGATTCAGATCTAACTCTTAGAAATCATATGTACAGAAGAATGAAATACTGCCAGGTCCTGTGCCACCTCCTCAATTGTTATCCGTGTTGTTGCATCCACTTTGCCAATCTATCTTATGGAGTTATTAAAAAAAATTTTGCCGACTTTCTACCTTACTAAGCTTGTGCCATATCCTGGCGGCACGTCCCAGATACATTGGATGAAGTCTTGCCATCCTTGCTTCTAAAGAATATTCTGGTTATATTTATTTCAACACAGATTTTTTCTCATTCTTCTGGGAGTCCATGGAATATTGAATAATCTTCTCTAGCACCATAATTCAAAGGCATCAGGTTTCCTTCAGTCATTCTTAGTCACCGTCCAGTTTTCATAGGAAATACAATGGTTTGGGTCCATTCCACCTTAGTCTTCAAAGTCACATTACTTCTGACAGTTTAAAGAGCTATATAAATGATTTTTTAAAAAAAAGATGAAAAAATTACCTCAAACTGATTAGATAATAATTCAAAGTTAAATGTGTCTTTGGTTAATGGGAAATGTTCTTCATATTCAAAACCTTTCAAATAGGATCTCAGGGGAAAACAATAACAGGAGTCTGTGGAGGGGGAAATTGTAAACAACTCAGTGTATGCTGGTTTAACACCTAGTTATATGTTGTGAAGTGGTTGAGGGCATGGTTTTTATAGTCAGGCAAACCTGGGTTTGCCAACTTCTCTATGGATGACTTTGAGAAACTTCTGTTCACTTTTTGGGTAGTTGATTTCCCATTAAGGAGATAAGTCAAGGCCAAGCAAAAACACTCCTTACAACACTTGCTCAATAGGTATTATGCTATCAAAATGTGGTAGCTCTTTTGTGTCTCTTGTGCAAGGCATATTTGTACTGTCCTTCCCCAAAGAAGCCTTACGTCCCAATTAATAAAACCTGTAGAATGGGTCCCTTACATGGCAAAAGGCCATTGGAAGATGTGAGTGACACTCTTAAAACAAGGAGATGTTCTGGAGAGCTGAGAGTTCACTGTCATCACTAGTTACCTGTTTATCAACCGTAGAAACCAAACCCACTGCCATCAAGCCAATTCCAACTCATAGTGGCTCAAATAAGATTCTCTCGATTGTAAATCTTTGCTGAAGCAGACAAACAGCTGCATCTTTCTCCCATGGAGTCGTTTCCCCCACGAACCGTCTCATGGGTTCCAACCACGGACTTTGTGTTTAGCAGCCCAGCACTTGTTAACCAAACCAATTGTCATCAAATCCTTTCAGCTTTGCCAGAGTACAGGGTGCTCTCTGTGGGTTTAAGTAGCTATTTTTTCTTTTTCTTTTGCAAGTAACTCAGCAGGCTTTTCTTTTTTATTGGATTTAATTGACATATGGTATAATTCAACCCTTCAACCATATTAAGAAAGGCTATAAAAATATCACAATCAACTTTGGAATTTTTCTTTTTCCTTCTTTTGCATATTGATGTTGACCTCTCATTGCCCCTGCCTCTCCCTCCATGTCTCCAGGTCATCGTCGATCCAGTTACTGTCTTTATACTTCCTTCAATCCCATTTTCCCTATACAGATAACCATATAAAAGCAGGGCAGGCACCAAGCAAGGATCCATTAACAATGGCCACACAAAATCGATAGAGACCCTAATCTAACAGGGCACAGAGAATATTAAAAGTTGAGAATAAATTCCCTTGTATCCATTGGGAGACTGAATTATAATATTTTACTTTCAGCCTGTGTTCAGTTGCAAAAATCTCCTTTACAATGCTGACCGTCTGGTTTGGGGGCTATTGTCATTTCTTGCCAATATGCACTGATCTTCTGAGGCGCTAGTAGACTCAAACTTTCCATCTCCTGCTTACCAGCGGACTATGTTAAGAATTTGCACCATCTAGGGATTTCAGAGTCTTTAAAATGTAGAGGAAGAAGACAAGAAGTGTCAGCTGAGTCAGTATCAGAGTCAGCGAGATCTGCCTTGAGGAGGACCGGATCCGCCGTGGCTGTTTCAATGGAAGAAGGGACTCATAAGCTAAAGAATGGAGACAATTTCTAGAAACTGTAAAGGCAAGAGAAGGGATTCTTCTGGATCCCAAAAGAAACTTATCCCTGCCGACATCTTAGTTTTAGCTCAGGGACACCCATTTTAGACTTTTAACCTCCAGAATTGTGAGGTAATTAACTTGTGCTGTTTTAAGCTGTTGTGTATGAAATTGTTACAGCCTCATCAGTAAATGAATGCATCTCTCTGGCCGAACTCCTTCATGAAGAGCGGTTCTGTTCAGCGTATGGTGCCTCGCACAGTGCTGGATGCAAGCACAGATCAATACGCTGAGACTGAGCGCGGGCTCCGGCAGAGGCACAGCAAGTTTTAAAATGCTGCTTCCCAGGGGCGAAGTAACTGGAGGTCGCTACAGATCAGCTCTTTCTAAATATAGATTTCCATTACTATGGAAATAAAAATTCTGGGAAGTTCTTCATCTCACTGCCTCCCAAGGGCAGATTTTAATTAGTGCTGCATCCATCTAAAGTCTCAGCCAAGTTTGCCTTCCTGCTACCTTGTGCTCTTGCAGGCAGCTCCGCAGGCCTCTGTGGAGCAGTTCCAGCTTGCCCTGTGGCGTCACCACGAGAAAGCATCACTCCAGAGCTGGGGGTTTGGGTTATTGGGTCAATACTATGAGCTCTTATGCATCCAACAGAACATGTGCTAGGCAGTAACTAGAATGTTCTACGTACATAATCTTGCTTACTCTTCGCAAAATTGCTGTGGAGGTCAAGGTGAAATGCAGTGCATGGTTTTGCACACTTCAAGTCATGATTCTCAGAGGATCTTATCATCAGTTTGATGGAGCACAATCACTAGTCTTAAAAAAAAGTAATGATAGAGTTGTAAAAATTGGTGCATTGCATGAAGAGTAGGTATGATTTCATAAAACTATGCTTTCAGTCATTCAGACACAAGGGGGCTTCAGAAAGCTCATGGAAATATTGAATGAAAAGATAATGAATTTTTTTCCATGGGCTCTTTGAAAGCCCCTCATATAGACATGCATGTACACATACTTGGCCGTTTATAAAATATATTTCTTACTGTAGGTGAGCAGTCCTGGTGCCACTGTTGGGTAGCTAACTGCATGGCCAGTAGTTCACACTCACCCGCCAATCTCTCAGAGAAAGGTGAGGTTGTCTTTACCTGTGAAGATTGACAGCCTCGGAAACCCTATATTGGGTTTTTTATGAGTCAGCGTCAACTTGATGGCAGTGGTTTTTGGCTGGGTGAGTCATGGCACAATATCATAATATTTTGATGTACGGATTAAAATCTTTTTGTGTCTTGCTCTATTTCCTCCCTGATGCCACAAATGGTAACTCAGGCATTTTACTATTTCCTAAAAAAAATATTGTGGTCTTACTTGGTGTTGCAGGCTTTGAGTGTTGATTGAAAAAGGTACACAATTCAAGCTCAATTGTTTTATAGACTCTGAACATTGAAAAAACTAGTGACTTTCTGAAGTTTGGATTGATAAGATTTTCCTGGATTTTGAGCCCTTGATTTTAGGTTTCAGCTAGAGTCTGATTTAGAGTAAATTCCTTAGTGCTTACAACTTACTGTAGAGGAATTTTGTTGTTACTTAATCTGTTGCAAAAAATCACATTTCTAGCTATAAGCTTTGGGATGCTTGCAAATTCAACCTGTCTTGGAATCTGGCAAGTGGATAGTGGAGTTCTATACCGACAGGGAAAGGAAGGAACACAAACTAGCATCCGTACCATGCCTCAGCGCATCCATTTCCTCATCATTCTCTCATCCTCATAGTATTCATCTTTTTTGTTTGTGCATTTGAATGTTGATTTGGGGACTTAGCCAATGGGAAGAGTTGGAGAGAAAGGAAGACTAGTGATTCTCTGACTGAGATGAGCTTTGAAGAGGTCACTTCCCTCTTTTCAAGTTTGTGAATAATCTTCGAGGTCAGTGGTATCCTAAATGGGGGCACACACACTCATCACTAGGTAGCAGGGTGGCATGACAATGCACACTGTGGAACTGGTTAGTAACCTCGTGCCAACGACCTTCGAGCCTAGCAGCTCATTCCTAGTTTCTGCAACCCTATCCAAAAGAGATTTGTACCCCGACTCTTTGTTGGGAAGGTGTAAAGGAATCACATGGAAGATATATGTGGAAGTCTCTGATGTTCCAAAATACTCTGGATCGCCCTGGGAATTGTGAGACCACAGAAAAAGCAGAGGCTTGCTGGTCATAGGAGAAGCTCAGTGTTCCTCTCTGTCAAGCATGGTTTCCCTTTACCCCCATTGTTTAGGGCGGGGGCATTTTATTGGACTACGGACAGTGTTTGGTTCTGCTGTCCATGGGGTCGCTATGAGTCAGAACTGACTGCACATAACTACAACAACAGTGACAACCACCACAGCGGACACCCTAATGGCAGGAGTTAAAAGCATTGGGCGGCGGGGAGGGACTTCCTCTTAAGAGGTTGGTGACGTAGGTGAGAGCTGTAGCGCTCTCATTCCTCACCGTCCAGCTTCCCTTTCCCACGGGCACCCAGCAGTGTGGAGTTCATGGGTATTCAGTACTTTGAAAAAGTAGGAAGCCAGAGGTAGATTGTTTTAAAATTTCATCTTCGAGAATAGTAGAAGCATATGATCTTTTAAACTTTAAAAAATTGTGATATAGTTCTTCAAGAAAGTCAGAATACATTTAAAATTAAACGTGTTAATTATAAGCATATGGGCTTGCAATGAATGATACCCTTTTGTTTGTTTTATGGTCTCATTCTTTTAAAAAAATAATTTTATTGGGTGCTCACACATCTCTGGTTACAATGCATACTTTCATCCATTATGTCAAGCACATTTGTACATTTGTTGCCATCATCATTCTCAAAACATTTGCTTTCTACTTGAGCCCTTGGTATCAGTTCCTCATTTTCCCCCTCCCTCCCCACAACCCTTCCATCATAGAACCCCTGATAATTTATTAATTATTATTATTTTATTGTGTCTTACACTGTCCAATGTTTCCCTTCACCCAATTTTCTGTTGTTCGTCCCCCAGGGAGGTGTTTATATGTAGATCCTTGTAATTGGTTCCCCCTTTCTAACCCACCTTCCCTCCATTCCCTTGGTATCGCCATTCTCACCACTGGTCCTGAGGGATTTATTGTCCTGGAATTCCTGTGTTTCCAGTTCCTATCTGTACCAGTGGACATCCGCTGGTCTAGCCAGATTTGGGATGTAGAATTGAGAAGAAGGTAGAATTGGGATCATGATAGTTGGGGGAGGAAGCATTAAAGAACTAGAGGAAAGTTATATGTTTCATTGGTGCTACACTGCACCCTGACCGGCTCATCTCCTCCCCACAACCCTTGTGTAAAGGTATGTACAGTTGCCTACAGATGGACTTTGGGTCTCCACTCCGCACTCCCCTTCATTCACAATGATATGATTTTTTGTTCTTTGATACCTAATCTCATCGACACCTCATGATCACACAGACTGATGTGCTTCTTCCATATGGGCTTTGTTGCTTCTCAGCTAGATGGTTGCTTGTTTATCTTTAAGCCTTTAACACCCCAGATGCTATATCTTTTGATAGTTGGGCACCATCAGCTTTCTTCACCACATTTGCTTATGTACCCGCTTTGTTTTCAACGATCATGTTGGGAATGCCAGTTTAATAGAACAACATATTCTTGCATTGAGGGAGTACTTGAGTGGAGGTTCAATGTCTAGCTGCTAACATTTTTAAAAATCTGTTACCTTAACACGAAACCTATAAATATATGCACATAGATCTATTTCCCCATCATCATCTATAAATATATTTACATATGGACATCCCTATATTTAGACCTCTATAAATGCCCTTTGCCTCCTAGTTCTTTCCTCTATTTCTTTTTACTTTCCTCTTGTCCCACTATCATGTTCAACTTTCATTTGGGTTTCAGTAATTCCTCTTGGTTACATTACCCTTCATCACACCCTACCAGGCCTCCTACACCCTTCTTACCATCGATTTTGGATCACTTGTTGTTCCCCTGTCCCTGGGTTTGTTAACACCCACTCCCTTCCCCCGCCTCCCTCTCTCCCATGCCCCCCCTTTCTAGGACCATCAGTCTGTTGTTTTCTCCTCCAGACGGTTCTTCCCACCTATCTTAACTAGTAGACCTGCAGAGGCAATAATATGCACAAAAATAAGATAGAGCAAAGCAAAGCAACAAAATAAAACAACAACAACAGAAAAACCAATGACAAGAAAAATAAAGCGCCTGTAGATAGTTCAAGGTCTGTTTGTTGATCTTTAGGTGTGTTTTCCCATTGAGTCTGATGGTGTGCCACGTTCCCTTGGGACTTCCTTGTTCTGCTCCTCTTGCTGTTCTGTTGCATGCCCTTAGAGGTCAGATTGGGTGCAATTCCAGCACTGTGTCTCTAGTGCTGTCACCCTTAAGGCTATGGGTCAGTGAGAGATGTTGTATTTCATTGTGGGGCCGGCCATGTTGTCCTCTCTGTGCATTGGCTGCTCTGAACAGGGATATTGTTCTCAAGGTTTGGTGGGCCAGGATGTGCTCCACTCTCTCTTCCTCCCCCTTCATTTGCTCTTGTGTGCACTGATCAGACATGTCCCTCTTCCTGAGCTGCAGCTTCAGTGCTGTCCTCAAATAAACTCTTCTGGAGCGGGGCGGGGGTAAGGTGGGGGTGGAGTGGCTGTCCACATAGTTGGAATTGGGGCTGGCCACAATCAATGAATCTTTCTTCCTTTCCTGAACTTCGAGCCCAGTGAGAGATGGATTCAGAGAGAAATCACTTGTCAGCTACAGTCCGGATGAGGACTGGAGGGCGTGGCCCATGAGTGCAGTCACAAAGAATCCATAAGGCTGACTTCATATTCAAGTCAGACAGAAATACTGCCTCAGCTCGACACCTGTCGACCTCTCTGGAGGGGTCCAGCTTTCCGTCACATGACCTTGGGAAGAGAAAACGTTGGATTTCTTCAAAAACTCTTTCTTTGTTGAACACCCACAGATGCATTGTTCTATGTGCTGGAGATTTAACAATGAACAAGAGAGAAAGGGCCTTTCTCTTTGGTGCTTTTATTTTCTTGTGTTTGTGGAGTGGGGATGGGGGCACAGAGTCACTAATGAGATGCCTGCTTGAAGGCTTGGTCAAAAAAGATAACGAAGGGACAAGAATGTTCTCTTGGTTCCTTGTCCCAATTCGGACATAGATAATTGCTCTGAAATACAGGGTTCATCAGTGTCCCTCTATTTTCCAGACGATAGATGCATGCATCTTAAAGTCCTGCCTGGGTACATTTCCATTGAAAGTACAACACAGGTCAAAGGGGTTTGAAGTAACAGAATTTTAAAAGTTCAAATGTGAGAGGGCTATCAATAATGATTGTACAACCTGAAGATATAATCAAAGACGCTGAATTATATATACATATGTAGAAGTTGCTGAATTGGAGCATTTTTTGTTGTGCATATTTTTGCCAAAATTGAAAAAGAAATTACACAAATAACAATGAGTACAGGGAAGAAGAAAATGTATTAAAATGGATCTTGGTAAAGATTGTACAACTCATCTGGATATGATTGAACTGTTGAATTATATGATATGTGGATGAAGTGCCAATAAAGTTGTTAAAATAAATAAAATAAACACTGGGCACATGAAGGTGAGATGCCAGAAATATTAGGAGTCTCTCTCTTTCTCTCTCTTTTATTAAGTACTTTCATTGGGGCTCTTACATCTCCTGTCAAAATCCATGCATTCATCCAGTGTGTCAAGCACATTTGCACATATGCCACATCATAATTTTCAAAGCATTCTCTTCCCACTTGAGCTCCTGATATCAGCTCCCCATTTCTTCCCCCTCCCTCTCTCACCCTCCCTCCCTGCCTCACAAACCCTTGATAAGTTATAGATTATTACTTTTCATATCTTCCACCTTCCCTCATCCACTTTCCCATTATTCGTCCTCCTGGGAGGGGTTTATAGTTGATCCTTGTGATTGATTCCCCCTTTCTCCCCCCACCCTCCCCTAGTCCTCCTGGTATCTCTACTCTCCTTGTTGGTGCTGAGGGGTTTATCTATCCTGGATTCCCTGTGTTGCGGGCTCTTATCTGTAGTGGTGTGCCTGTTCTGGTCTAATCCAATTTGCAAGGTAGAATTGAGGTCATGATAATTGGGGGGGGGGGGGAGGAAGCACCAAAGAACTAGAGGAAAAGTTGTATGTTTCTTTAGTGCTATACTGCACCCTGACTGGCTCATCTCTTCCCTGTGACACCTCTGTGAGGGGATGTCCAATTGTCTACAGATGGGCATTGGGTCTCTATTCTATGCCCTTCCCACCTCAATTCACATTGTGTATGCTTTTTTTCTGGATCTTAGATGCCTCATACCTGATCCCATTGACACCTCATGATCACATAGGCTGGTGTGCTTCTTCCATATGGGCTTTGTTGCTTCTGAGCTAGATGGCTGCTTGTTTATCTTCAAGCCTTTAAGACCCCAGATGCTATATCTTTTGATAGCCAGCTACCATCCGCTTTCTTCACCACATTTGTTTATACACCCAGTTGTCTTTAGTGATCTGTCAGGAAGGTGAACATTACAGAATGCTGGATTGTTGGAACAAAGTGTTCTTGTGTTAAGGGAGTACTTGAGTTGAGGCCCAATGTAGGAGTCTCTTTATTTATTTATTTATTTAAACAATTTATTGGGGCTCATACAACTCTTATCACAGTCCATACATATACATACATCAATTGTATAAAGCACATCTGTGCAGTCTTTGCCCTAATCATTTTTTTTCTCCTCTTTTCTTTTTTTACATTTTATTAGGGACTCATACAACTCTTATCACAATCCATACATATACATACATCAATTGTATAAAGCACATCCATACATTCTCTGCCCCAATCATTCTCAAAGCATTTGCTCTCCACTTAAGCCCTTTGCATCAGATCCTCTTTTTCCCCCCTCCCTTCCCCCCCTCCCTCATGTGGCCTTGGTAATTTATACATTGTTATTTCAGTTAAATGGTTTAAATTTGCTAAACAGTATATTTTGTAGAGGACAAATTTTAAAAATTATTCTTTAGTTTTCTTTCAAAATACTCTAACTTCTGATGTGTCTTTATAAAAGGTAGTGTTTTTCTTCAAAATAGATGATTAAATATGATTCACTCAAACTAAACTCTGTGTCCTTTCCTTTATAGCATCTCATAAATAGCCTTTGCTTTGAAAGGACAACTTGGTTTTACTTGTGCTTAACTAAGGAAGTGCCGTGTAGAATCGAATGACTTCTGCATAGAGAAGACAGATGAAGCTTATTAGGATGGGAAGCCGTTAGTAACATCCGATGGGTGCATCCATCGATTACACTCTGGCCAGTGGGGTACAGTTGCAGACATGCTGTGGCTTCTTACCGTGGGCAGACGCAGTAAGTAGAGGGAAACAAGAGGCCAATTGAAAGTTCCCATGGTGGCCAGTTTGCTTCCATGAAGTCTGTTGGAAGGTAGAAGAAAGTGTCCTGTTCTCCTCCTGCCCTCAGACTAGTCCCTTGTGGAATATTATTTCTTTTGCAGCATCTGCTGTCCTTGTCTTACTTCATTTTTGACTTCTTCCCCTCATTCCATTCTGTGGCGTGACAGTTTTGAAATGTACACTTTTGAGTGACTTTCGTTCATTTCCTTCATCTTGGCACATTGTCTTTAGTAGAGTTTTCCATGCTTACAGAACAGATGAAAGATTTCACATTCAGCAAATGAAATATGTCCATGGTTTGTTGACGGGTTGCTTGATTGATTGGATTTGGTGGAAATGATGTATATACGAAGGAGCCTGGTGGTGTCATGGGTAAGCCGCTGGCTGCAACACAAAGCCACCCTGAAGCTCCACAGGAGAAAGACCTGGCCACGTGGTTTCTTAAAACGACGGTTGGCGAAACTCCATGGACCGTTCTACTCTGTCACATGGGGTCAGTCTGAGTCAGAATTGACTTGGTGGCACACCTGAGCAACAAAAATACACGAGTGTATGTATGGCCTGTACCACGAGGAGCGCTTTAATCACGGTGGCCAGGGCTAGATGTGAGAGCTACTCACGAGCTCACCAGTGCCAGCATTTTTCCTTA
Source organism: Tenrec ecaudatus (assembly GCF_050624435.1). Lineage (NCBI taxonomy): Eukaryota > Metazoa > Chordata > Mammalia > Afrosoricida > Tenrecidae > Tenrec > Tenrec ecaudatus. Next base: position 48,848,478 of record NC_134534.1, read on the forward strand.
CACAGCAGCATTTCAAGGTGTCCACTGAAACCCTCCACGCCTTCTGTTTGGTGCGACTGAAAACAGGGTGCTGAAACTGGCACACTGACATCACCTGGGAACTTGTTCAAGCTTCCGGTTGTCAAGCCTCACCCAGTGCTGATGATTCAGTGTTCCCAGGTGATTCCCGTGCACAACAAAGTTTGAGAAGCTCTGTCTGAGAGGCTTTCAGTGTAAGGGTTGTAAACAGGGTCACGAGTGTCATGAATAAACACCCCTAATTAGGTACTGTCGGCCATAGGTGGTTTTGGTGACTTCAAAGAGTTAATGCCAGGTGGTATAAAGTACAAAGACTTCTACGGAAGGAAGAATAGAACTGGTTAAGTATTTGGGAATGTTATTTGGGCGAGAAGGCATGACTATTTCTACAGAGTTCCCATTTAAGGGGAGCCCTCCACAAGTGTGCCTAACCAAATTGTATGCTCACATTCGCTTGGTCTCTAGTTGAGTGACCAGTTAGGGAAGCTAGACACGTATAACTGGTTTTGCATGAACAATCAAGCTCAGAAAATAATACGGAGACTTCCGCCTTGTTCCTTTTCTTTTTTTTTTTTCTTGTTCCTTTTCCACATAAGTGTTTGGGCTGGGTCCGGACTGCGCAACCCCCACCTCCTCTCCGACTCCCCAGGAAGATGAAACCTCAAAGCCCCCATTCCAGCCTCTCGGGAGGATGGATGCAACTCCTACTTCCACACTCCAAACAGTCTACCTCTCCAGGCCAGGTTTGTGTAGCCCTTCCCCAGCACCCAGGAAGCAATTTATCTTCCCAGGCTGTTTTGTATAGCCCCTTCCCCAGCGCTCCAGAGACTAGGTTTGCAAACAACAAGATGACTTCCCACAGGTCGTATCCTGACTCAAGGCTCTGAAGCTGTAAGCAATAGAAAATGTCCCTTCTTTCTGTATACGTATACTTCCTTAGCTCGAGCCATATAGATCTCCCACCGCCTCACCGACAAGCTGTGATTTCCCTGACCTAACTCGTTGGGTCTTGGAACCGCCCAGGAGCTCAAGATGCTCCTGTCTCTCTCTCTGCTCTCCCTTCCCTCCCGGGAAGTCCTTCCCTATCCTAATAACACCACTCATAACCTCACGTTCTTTGTCTCAATTCTATCACCCTTCAGTGTCAGTGTTGACCTCCCAACAAGTCTTCCTGAGATATGGGGAATGCTACAGACTTAAGGAAGCTGGTAGGAGTCCAACATTCTCTGGGTGCCTTTGTGAATCACTTTATCTGACCCAACCTGTACCTTCATCTTATTTATTTAATATTGTGGGATATTTGAGGATAAAGGATTAGAGTGACTCTAAGCCCTTTACATTCTTGCTTGTCATCTTTTATAAAGGTTTACTTTCCTGGTAGTGCATGTTTTCATCACTGGGTTTTATTTTATCTTATGCTTGACTTAGATTTTCATTCTTTTATTCATAAAAAGTCAACTGTGTGTTTTTAGTTATGCTGCTTTGTAGCCCAATTGTTATTCTCCAGCCGCCTTCCCACTCATGCAGAATGGATTAAGTGCAGGCCATAATTCTAGTGATTCATGCTTTGTTTTCAAGTAGCATCCTTGCGTGTTATGGCTTTGAATGATTAGAGAAACACTGCTCTTTTTGAAAGAAGATCGTTCACAGCCAAGAGCAGGTGGAAAACTCAGAAGGTTTCAACAATGCATCTACTTTGTACCTTCAAAAATGTTTGTTCAGAGCCAAGGACCATGGAGTCCCTGTAAGGGACTGTACAGACGTCTTTAGTCTCATGGTTAGCAGTGGAGTGAGACTCTATGGGAGTGGAGATAAGTGGACCTTTCACCCAGTTCTCTGTGGTCTGTCTCTAGACTATTGCCACCACCAACCACATTGACCCCAGGGAACAAGTCTATGCCTCCATCTTTAGCACCCAGGTTCAGTTAGGGTATACAACCCTTCTCTGAATTCCCTGCAGTGCAGCTGAGACCATGACTTTTACCAGGATAGAGGATAACAACAGGAAATTACAGTACAGTGAGTAGCACAGAATAGATCGATAGTTCACTAGCTGCTGCTGGCTCTAGAGGAACTGAATCATAGCTACCTCACAGGATTACCAGGATCCATGGCCATTGTGTCGAACATGACTCATAGAGACCCTACAGAGGGATTCTGAGGCTGTAGCTCGTATTCTTTCCCCCTTTCAACACAATTTAAATATCATACAATCGAATAGCTCAATTGTTTAATTATATCAAAAGGAATTGTACAATCAGCGCCACATCTATCTTAGAGCACCCCCCATGGTTAAATCACCTTTAAAAATGAGTTGTGCAATCATGATCAGTTCTAGTGCTCCCCCCTTCTCCCAACTTCATTCTTTACTCCCAAGATCCCCTTTCCCTCCCCTATCGCCCACCCCTGCCTTTCCGATCGCACCTTGTGTCAGTTACTATCATTGTACATCCACTCCTCCTGTGTTTCACAGCTGGGAAACCCAACAGAAGACAATGGAAAACAAATCGCACTAAGATGGTAAGAATAAGATCATATCAGAAAGAGACAGTATTACAAATAACGCGTCAGTGGGAGAAGGCCCCATCTGGATGGGAGTGGTAGCCTCATCTTTCTCGAGTGGAGTGGCAGGTGGGTTTGAATCGCTGACCTTGAGGTCAGCACCCCAACACTTACCCAACAGCACTAGTAGGGGTCCTTGGAGTACCAGGAAGAGGAGAACAATTGACCGATTCCTTCTTTAAAATTCCCCAGGCCTTTCCCCAGCCTGTTTTTAGCTCTTTCTTCTTCTCCCATGGGAACCATGGTGGTGTAGTGGTTAAGCGTTGGGCTGTGAGCCATAAGGGCAGCAGTTCGAAACCACTAGCAGCTCCTCGGGATAAAGACTGGGCTTCCTACTCTCATCATCTGAAACCCACTGGGGGTCACTATGCGGATGACAGTGAGTTTGGGTTTGGGGTCTTCTTCCCCCTAGAGGAGATGGTTCTCTGATGACTAAACAGTCAGGTCTTCACAGTCTGGACCTCAGAGGCTTATGTGATATGGGAGTTGTTAGGTGTTAGGTGCAACATGGCACAACACTGTCAGGGTCCTGTAAGATCCTCACAATCGTTGCTATACTTGTAGCTACTCTGTCTGTCCATCTCATTGAGGTCTTCTTTTCTGCTAGTCTTTCATTTGATCAACCATGACGTCCCTCTACATGGGCTGGTTCCTCCTGATAACATGCTGAAGTACATGAGATGATATCCTGCCATCTTTCCTGTTAAGAGCCTTCCGGGTATACTTCTTCCAACACAGATGGGTTACTTCTCCTGGAAGTCTATTGTATATTCAATATTCTTCCCCAACACCATCATTTAAATGCATCAGCTTTTCCTTATTGTCCAGAATTTGTCCAAGGTTATTGAAACTACAATGGCTTAAGTCAGGGGCATGCTTTTCTTTATAGTGACATTAAAAAAAACACTTTAAAGTGCTTTTCTGCACAGATTTGCCAAATGCTATGTAATTTGATTTATCAACTTATGCATTCATAGGTGTTGATTGTGGATCCAAGGAAAATGGAATCATCGACACCAGTATTTTCTCCATTTATCAGGTTACTACTTATTAATCGAATTGTGAGGATTTCCTCCTTCTCTATGTTGCTGTGTAACCCATATTAGAGTCTGTAGTCTTTGATCTTTATTAGTACTCCTAAGATCTTTAAATTCTCTTGCAGCAATGTTGTGTCATCTGAATATTGTGTGTTGTTAATGAGTCTTTCGCCAATCTTGATGCTGCATTCTTTTTCATAAAGTCCAACTTCTTGGATTATTTGTTCAGATTACAGATTGGTAAAAAGATACAGTCTGTACACACACACACACACACACACACTGCCTGATTTCAAACCACGCAGTGTTCCTTAGTTCTGCTTGAATGACTGCTTCTTTGCCTATGTACAGGTTGATACCATCCCACAACTTCTCTGGTCTTCAGTCAACAGAACTCAGTTTATCAAATCTGTTCTTGAGATTGTCTTTAGATTCAGGTAGGATATATTCAAGCTCGTGTTTTGGCCTTGATGGTGTGGTGGTTTCGAGTTGGGCTACTAACTGCAAGGTCAGCTGTTTGAAACCATCAGCTGATCCAAGGGAGAAAGATGGAGCTTTCTACTCCATAAGCAGTTACAGCTAGGAAACCCACAGGGCCAGTTCTATCCTTTCCTATGGGGTTGGTGTGAGTCACAATGGACTCAATGGCCATGAGTTGTTTTTTGGGTGCTTCTCCATCATTTATTTCCTTGGATGTAGTTGTTTTTACTTCTGTTTATTTGATCTAGTGTGGCCCACATATATAAGTCAATTAATTTCCATCATGTTGATTCTGACTCATAGCAACCCCATAGGACAGAGTAGAATGCCGCTGCAGGCTTCCAAGACTATAAATTTTACAGGATTAGAAAATCTCATCTTTCCCCCTTGGAATAGCTGGTAATTTTGAACTGCTGACCTTGTGGTTAGCAGCCCCAAAGGTAGTCCACTGTGCCACCAGGGCTCCTGTCCACATGTATCTCACATTCTCAAAACTCACTGCCATTGAGTCGATGACAACTCAGTAACCTTATACGACAGTGTAGACCTGCCCCCTGTGTGTTTCTGAGACTGTAACTCTTTAAAGGAGTAGAAAGCTCTGTCTTATTTTCTTGGAGTGACTGTTGCTTTTGAACTGCTATCCTTGTGGATTGCAGACCAATGCTTAACTACTACACCATGTACATTCATGTTTTATTTTGTTGAAAAGGCATTTCCAATGACTAGATAGTTCATCTCGCAAATTCTACAATATGATCACTGCAGAGATTCTATCATCGAGGCCATATTATCCAACCACTGTTGCTTTTTCTTTATTTCCAACTTTCACATTCCAGCCAGCATTGATATTCAGTGCATCTTAATTGCATCTTTGATCAATTGATGACTATAGAAGTTGGTCGAAATCTTCAATGTTTTCATCACTAGCTCTAGAAATTGGTGCCTAAATTTGAATAGTATTCAGATTATCAGGCCTGAGATTAATAGTGGTGGTGTTAGGTGCTATTGAGTCACTTTTGAACCATAGTGAATCTATGTACTACAGATGTCGCATTGTCAGCTCCTGTGCCATCTCATAGTTGTTATGTTTAAGTCCATTATTATAACCATTGTGTCATTCCATCTCATTGAGGGTCTTCCTCTTTATCAAGCATAATGTCTCAATATTGTGCTCTACTTTACCAAGCATAATATCTGTGTTAGGCTGTGTTGTGGAGAGAAACAAATCAGTAACACTTATCTATGTATAAGAAATGGCTTTACATTAAGAAGTAACTACATATCAAACAGGCATTCCCAGCTCAGTCCAACTCAAGTCCATAAGTTCAAGGAATGTCTCGTTGACATAAAACCATTCCACTACCATACTATCCTTCTCCAAGGACTGGTAACATGTCAGACTCTTAGTCAGACTCTTGCTATCCTTACTTCTGAGAAATATTTTGGTAATTTGTACGGTACTTTGTCCAATTTGCTCATTCTTCTGGCAATCCATGGTAATTTCAACTTCTTTACCATAATTCAAAAATATCCATTCTTCTTCGGGTTTCCTTACTCATATTCTAGTTTTTGCATGCACATGAAGTGACTTGAGTCAAGTACACCTCAGTCATCAAAATAACATTTTTTGCTTAACACTTTAAAGAAGCCTTTTGTAGAAGATTTACCAAATGCAGTTGGATATATTGTTTATTGTCTTCCTTGTATGCATATGAATTTATGAAATCACTGACAGCATTGTACTTTTGCATACATTTTGAAAAACATTTAAATGAATGAAATACATTCTTTAATTTATTATTCCCGAATAGTAGACCATGTGATTTTTCAATTCAAAACGGGCAACACCAATCAATTTCATCTCATCATTGCCTAGAATAAGGATCTTTATGTGTTCCATTTCATTTCTGATGACTTCAAATTTCCTTGATTCATACTTTGTACTGTTCATGTACTGATTATTAAGGGATGGTTGAAGCTGTTTCTTCGCAACTTGATTCAAGTCACATAAGGTCCCGAAAGCTTCGTTCACATAATTGAGGTCCAGTCTACTTTGGGGAGGCAGCTCTTCTCCAGTCTTATTTTTAATGCCTTCCAACCTCACGGGCTCATCGCGCAGCACTGCACGGGCCAATGTCCACTGATTTTCAAGAGGTTTCACTGGCCAGTTCTCTTACGTGTAGATTGCCAAAGCCTCTTTCCTAGTCTGACTTATTTTGGAAGCACAGACTTTGTCCTGGTTACAATTTCTTTATACCATCCTAGTGCCGGAAATTCAAACCCACCAGTTATTTTGAGGGAGAAAGATGCTACTCTCTGCTTCCATAAAGAGTTATAATCTCAGAAGCCCTAGAGAGAAATTCTACTTCATCTTCCTACAGGGTCACCATGATTTGGAATTAACTCAGTGGCAGTAGTTTTTTGAAAAAAAAATAAATATGTAGTATCTGCAGGCTGCGGTTCTGAGAATGTTTGAAACACTTTTCTGGTTAAACTCACTTGAGGTTGCTGCGATACAAGTTCTCTAGATTTATGTCTTTATCATTTACTCCTCAAACTTATCCCCCTTAACTGACTCACCTCCTAAGAACAAACTCCCGTCTAATCAATGAGTTCTGGGAATTAAAGTTGACTAGGATTTGTCTCTGACTTCCAGAAGCTTAGGCCTGTGAGGTGGAGTTGAGTACACAGATTCAGTAAAGAAAGGCAGACCGAAGAAAGTGCTATAGTAGAGACACAAGCTGTGAGCCCACAGCAGTGAGTCTCAATCTTGGGTATGCATCACAGTCACCAAGGTGATTGTTGAGAAATGCTCCTGCTTTCTCTCAGATGAAGCGCACCACGTGACTTGTGCAAATAAATGCCTCAAGACTTCAGAGAGGCTCCTGTCAGTACTTTTATTCCGAGGACGGACACATGCAGTAGGTTATAGATGTTTCAAAAGGTAGACAAACAACCAGACAAGCAGTGGGTAGCTGAAAGCAAACCCCCACAAAACTAGAATAATCTGCAAGCCGGTGCTTTCACATGCTAAACTTTCACAACAAAAAGATGCTTCAAGACGTAGTTCCTTGTGTGGTGGTACTGACAGCAGCGGTGGTGGCATTGCTAGTTGTACTGTGTGATATGTTCCACTCTTTTTATTTCCCTCAACATTTTTATTTGTCTTTGAGGGCTTGTATCCACTGTGAAGTAAAGATATATATGCTGAATAACAAAGCCCAAAAACAAACTTGCTGTCATAAGTTACTTCTGACTCCTAGCAAGCCTACATAATGTTTCTGGGCTATAAATCTTCATGGGAGCAGATTGCCTCATCTGCACCTGCTGGGTTTGAACCGGGGCCTTTCAGTTAGCAGTTCAAAATTTACCTGACAATGCCATCAGGGCTCCAATGCTCTCTAATTTGTATGAGTAGATTGGTGTATGCCTTTTTCTAAGTTAAGGATTATGCATGCCACCTTCTGGACATTATTGAGAAAGAACCTGAAGTTGGAAACCAGGAAGAGCAGTGAAAGCTATTTTAAGCTAGGAGCCCAGCTTCTCAAAGCAGCAGGATCCATTCCCCATACTACGACTGCCTACAACCAGTTGACACGGCACCAATTCCAACTCGCGGTGACCCGGGGGTGCAGAGAAAACCTGCTCCTTCAGGATTTTATGGACGTGACCTTTCCTCAGGCCTTTCTTCCAAGGGGCCACTGCCAGCCTTCTTGTTAGTAGCTGATTGTTTAACTGTTTGTATCACTCAGGGACTCCTACCACTTCCTGTGGTGCTTGTTACATGCAGATTCCTGGGCCACATTGATAGAATTGGAATTTCCGGAAGTGGGGAGAAAACCTGGTCATTCCTTTGCCTGTTGAAGTGGGTGGACCTTTTAATGACTTAGATAATAAGTTTAGATCAGGACTTTCCAAGCTCTACTTAGTTGGGTAACTTAGCTGCTTTTTCTTCCTTCCATTCATATTCGTAGTCTCTCTTCTACAGAGGAGACAAAGGTAGTTGAAGGACCTAGGTATTAAGACCCTGAAACTAGGAAGCCTTGGGGAAACCCAACCCCTTGACTAACTCCTAGCAACAACTTTTCTATTGTGATACTTATGTTTTACATTTACTTTTAACATTTTAGTTCCTTTAAATTCTGCAAAGCACTTTATTCACCTCATTTCATTGATTCTTAGTTTACTTTCTTTAGATAATGAGACAGAATTTTTTTCCATTTTAATATGTATCTTCACCTGTTTCGTTTACAAGGGTACATCAAAAAGTATTGATACTGCGGTTCTGTTCATGAATGCATGGGTCTCTTCCAAGCAGTGCATGTTAAAACGTGTGTCTGTGATCAGTAGGTGGCTACAGATTTGTTCTTTCAGTACTGTGACAGATGCAGTCTTGTTAGGGTACCTTTGAGAGAAAGGCCAAACCAACAGTGGTTTGGGGGATCTGCTGGGCAGGTTAAATTCAAAGCTGAGAGATCAGCTCAGACGGTTATGCTGACTGCTTTTTGGGATTCCAATAGAATACTTTTGATAGATTATCTTGAAGAATACAAGAAAACAGTGGGGTCTTATGAGGAAGCTTTAAGAAAATAGAACTCCTCATTGGTGAGAAACATGTCAGCAAACTTACACTGAGGCGTTCCCCCTGCTGCCCCCCCCCCCCCGCCCCCATCAGAACACTGCACCTGGTCCTTCTTCAAGGCCAGCAAAGCTGTCCTGTAAGAATTTCTTGCTTCATCCACCTACAGCCCCGATCTGGACCCTCCGCACTTCCTTTTGTTCCCAAATCTCAAAGAACATGGAAAAGGAACACCACCTAAGTGCCTGGTCTTGGCAAAAGGGACTCCATTTTGAATCCGGTGCCTTCAGCTTGGATCTCAGAATTCACCTCTCATAGACCTCCCTTTCACTGACCTCCCTCTCTCACTGATCTCCCCTTCCCTGCTCAACCTTCAAATTCCTGGAGCCGGCTCCTCCTGGAGCCAGAATGTTTTCTGAAGATAAGCACACTCCACTCTAGCCGTCCTTGGCATATAGACAAGGTCAAAGACCTTCTCCCTCCTGAAGCACCTGTGTGCACAGATCCTCCCCAGTTTGGATTCTTCCCAGCTGTGCCTGCCAGCAGGGGTATGATAACCGCAGCCTAAATTTCCCAAAGTGCGGTTTCAATAGCTCAATTCCCTGAGTCGCTGAATCAGCCCACAAGCCTCCCAATAAAGCCTGCTTCTAAATTTTGCCGATTGGATCTTTGGTTCTGTTTCGCGCCCCAAAATTCCTTACACCAAGTCCCTTGAGGCTGCTGCTGTTTTGATTATATCTTTTCTGAAGGCGCTCTAAGGAGCGATGGAGAGAACCTGTTTTTAACAGTCACCCAATGGCTGATTGCAGGGTTCAGGTGGAAACACGTTTTCTTTAGAGTAAACCCGTGCATACGCGAACTGAAATGCCTGCAGTAATCCCTTTTCACTCCCTGCTGGGTTTCTCTGGGCGTGTGTACATGCATGAGGAGAGGGCTATAAAAAGTTCATGCAAAAAACAATCTATGATCTTTTAATTCTATTCCCCCCACCCTCGCCAACTTTCCAGGCTTCTCCCACCGTCGCAGCGAGCCCTGCAGGGGCGTGTGAGTGTGCGCCCACGGCAGGAGGTCAGAGCGTGTGGTGGTTAGAGTTTCCGGACGCAGGATGGGGGACCCACGGCCACTCGGTGGATTCGAGTCACAGCGTAACCCCCCAGGACCGAGTAGAGCTGCTTCCTGGGGTTCTCAAGGCTGTGCCTCTTCCCGGGTGCAGAGTCTCTTGTTTCTCCTGCAGAGGGCTGAGTTCAAACTGCTGGCCTTGCAGTTCTCAACCCACCGCCCCATTGTGGACAGGGCTAGTCGTTTGGCAGAACCACTGCCTAATTTTTTTGTGGAGTTCTGTGAAAACGGCTGTTAAAAGGGTGCTTGTAACAGGGCTCTCTCTAAGGGGTCGAAGTCACAAATTTACATTCCTTACTCTGTTGTTGTTGCTTAATAGGTCCAAGTATATAAATCATTTATTTGAAGAGCTTTTAAAAAGATACGTTGACTACAACCCTAGCTTATCATGAAAAGAAAAGAAAAAGGTGTACCTATGTTCCAGAACAGATTTCGGATAGTGAAGCTGTTCCTCTGTCGTGGCTGATGCCATTTTCAGACCTGGATACAGGTCTTAAACAGAGCAAATTGTTTTCTTCTCAACATAGGAACAACGTTCAGATTTTACAGACTGAGCGATTTAGATGATTGTGCGGACACAAAGAGAAGGCTTTTGGGTCCTTTTTCCGAATGAGCACGGAGGTTATTGATCCCAAGAAGGAAGTTTCACAAGCTTGTAGATGCTCAAATAAGCCTCTATTTCCTCAGAAAGAAAATAGCATAAACCACGACAATGTTTTCTAAGTCCATATTTCTCTTTACATCTTCTGAAGACCTTTCCTGTGTTTTGTGTTACCGACAACTGCCTTTAGAGGTAGGCAGGATTCAGGTACTTGTACCTACAGGGCCCCTCAAACTTTTTAAATGGAGCCAGTTCCCTGTCGCTCAACCTGTTGGAGGGCCAGACTACAGTTTTTAAAAAAAACCAACTATGAAAAATTTCCTAAGCACACTGTACATAACTTATTTTGAAGTTAAAAAAACAAATGGGGCAAAAACACCTGGTGGGCCGCATGTGGCCCGTGGGCCCTGGTTTGAGGACGCCTGTTAGGCATTTTCCCATACACGCTGGAGGATGTCAAAGGAAGTTTGTTCTGGGACCTCATATTCATGTGTGTGTGTCTTTCTTTGGGGCAAAAAGTATTGGTTTTCTGATTAGTTTTAATTTCAGAAATTACATTAGACATTTCTTATTTTCAAAATCCATTCTTTATAGAGAAGACAAGAAATTTCTAAAGTCCATTTTAGGAGTCTTTGGGATTCTTGCTGACTGAACAACATTCTTAGTTGAGAAAAATGTTTCTTCATTTTGCCTGTACTCTTTGAGGGAGAACAAACGGGTGTTGACTGTTCAGGTGTGGTGTTCTGAATTTCAGGCAGGCCTCTTGCCCCTGAAACTAGGCATCTCACGATTGCCTTTCATAGAACTCGTTCCTCCCAGGTTCTCAGAGCGGGGTGAGGTCGGAGTGCCAGAGGAGAGAAAGCTTCTCGGTTTCATTCTTCGGTTGCCTTACAAGTAACAAATAATACATGTACAATAAATGTACTTTTTCACAATTTTTGTTTCTTTAAAACTGTATAACGTTTTGCTTCTTGGTTCAGACATTTCTGTATTTTGGATGTCATTTGGGCTTCGGGTTCAGGAGTCCCAGCATCAGTAACTGGCAACAGTGTGGCCACGTTTCTTCAAAAGTGTTGTCAGCCTTGTGTGATACACTGTAGGCCCAGAGGGGATAGAGGGTGTGGCCTCGGCAGCGATCTGGTACCACCCCCCCCCCCCCCCCCCGCAGCCTCAAGGTAGTGCTTCTCTCTCTCATAGTAGTCGGCGAGGAAAGCTCCTTGCTCCTTTTACCATTCATCTGTCCGGCAGTGCATTCTTAGGGCCCCAATAATGGTGATATAAAATATTACAGATCTATGCTTGAAATATTTATTTATTCATCTCATAGAGTTCCTTATGCTTTTGATGAAATGCTACATTTGTATTCCCTTGCACTATGTCTGTTACTTCAGTAACCAAACATAGCATGTAATGAGAAAAGGTGCCAAATACCCAGAGGATGGCATGTTGTCATTTGTTTCATCTTTGTGTTATGGCCCAGATTCCCACAAGATGATTAAAAAATAATTTTATTGGGGGTTCCTACAACTCTTATCACAAAACCATAAATCCATCCATTGTGTCAAGCACATTCGTACATTTGTTGCCATCATCATTCTCAAAACATTTTCTTTCTACTTGAGCCCTTGATATCAGCTCATTTTTCCCTTTCCTTCCCCATCCTCCCTTTCTCACAAAACCTTGATAATTTATAACATTATTTTTTTTCATGTCTTACACTGCCCAACATCTGCCTTCACCTACTTTACTGTTGTCTGTCCCCCCAGGGTGGGGTTATATGTAGATCCTTGTGATCAGTTCCCCCTTTTTCCTCCACTTTTCCCTTACTCTCCTGGTATCTCTACTCTCATTATTGGTCCTGAGGGTTTTATTCATCTTGGATTCCCTGTGTTTCCAGCTCTTACCTGTTCCAGTGTATATGCTCTGGTCTAGCCAGATTTGTAAGGTAAAATTGGGATCATGATAGTGGGGTGGGAGAAGCTTTAAAGAACTAGAGGAAAGTTGTATGTTTCAATGGAACTATACTGTACTTTGGCTCATCTCCTCCCCGTGACCCTTCTGTATGGGGATGTCCAGTTGCCTACAGATGGGCTTTGGGTCTCCACTCCCCACTCCCCTTCATTCACAACGATATGATTTTTTGTTCTTTTATGCCTGATACCTGATCCTTTTATGTCGAGATCACACAGGATGGTGTGCTTCTTCCATGTGGGCTTTGTTGCTTCTGAGCTAGATGTCCACCTGTATACCTTCAAGCCTTTAAAATCCCAGATGCTATATCTTTTGGTAGCCAGGAACCATCAGCTTTCTTCCACACATTTATTTATGCACCCACCTTGTCTCCAGTGATCTTGTCAGAAAGGTTAGCATCATGGAATGCCAGTTCAATAGAACAAAGTGCTATTGCATTGAGGGAGTATTTGAGTAGAAGCCTACCTTAATACTAAACCTATAAATATATGCACATAGATCTATTTCCCATTGTCATATATAAATATATTTGCATATTTAAGTGCCTGTATTTAGATCTCTGTAAATGCCCTTTGTCCCCTAGTTCTTTCCTCTATTTCCTTTTACTTTCCTCTTGTCCCACTATCATGTTCAACCTTCATTTGGGTGTCAGTAATTCCTCTCAGTTACAATGTGCTTGATCAAGCCCTACTAGGCCTCCTATACCCTCTTGCCATGGATTATGGAGCAATTTTTGTTCCCTTGTCCTTGGGTTTCTTAACACCCACTTCCCCCCTCTCCCATGTCCCCTGGTCCAGATTGTTTATTCTGCCTATCTTTTCTAGATAGACCTACAGAAATAATACTAAGAACAACAAACAAGACAGAGCAAAATAAACCAACAAAACAACAACAACAAAAAAGAAAAGCCTGTAAATAGTTCAAGGTCTGTTTTTGACCTTTCAAGTTTGTTTTCCTGTGTAGTTTGATGGGGTATCATGCCCTAGGCCCAAAGGCTATTTTTGGTATTCCCTGGGACCTTCGTTGCTCTGTTCCCTTGCTGCTCTGTTGCATACCCTTAGTGTTTTATTTCAGTGTAGTGGCTTCAGACAGGGCGCAATTCCTGCACTGTGTCTCCAGTGTTGTAGCCTGTAGGGCTATGGGCCAGTGAGGGATGTTGTGTCTCATAGTGGGGCTGGCCCTATGGTCCTCTCTATGTTTTGGCTCCTCTGAGTGGGAATATCATCCTCAGGGCTTGGGTCCCACGAGATATTATGAGTGAATTATGTAATTCCTGAGAGTGTTCAAATAGGCAAAACTATTAGTGCAATTGCTGTAAGTTCTGCAGAAGCAGAAAGGATCTTTTTTCAAAAGTGAACATAATGTGTTCAGGGAAGAGAAGTCGTCTTTCAAACATGATGCCTATTGTCTAATTGGCCCACCTCCAAAGGAATGGCATCCTACTCCTAGCGTGAAAAGATGGTTGAGGGGCTCAGGTAAAAGTGAAGGATATTGCCAGTGAGGACACCAATAAAAAAGCAACATGGAAGTATCTAAAATGCCCCTTTTCTTGATTTTTGTCAAATAGTAGGTAATTTCATTAATATTTTAAAATTCTTATAACAATATAGTTTTGTGTATCTCTTATTTTATTTTTTTCTCTCTTTTATGTTCTTATTTAATTATTACTGTATGAAATAAACTAACTTTTGGTGTATCTCTCTTTAATATTTAAAATAGTCATGAAGGCAGTGAATCAGTTGTTAAATTATTTGAATCTCAATTTTGGATAAGGGTAAACATCACCCAACTACTATCAAGTAAATTCTGATTCATCCTGACCCAGGGAACAGAGTTGAACTGCCTTTTTTAGGTATCGACGGCGATAAACCTTTATGAGAGCAGAGAGTTTCATCTTTCCCCCAGGGAGCCACCGGTGGGTTTGAACTACTGATCTGGGGTTAGCAGCCCAACTTGTAACCCACTATGCCCCCAAGGAACCCTTAAATAACCACGTGTCTTAATGAGTACTCCTCCTAGGGACGTCCAGTTTGTATATCTCCTGTTTGCTTAAGCTTTACATTCGTAGCAGGTTCTTCAAATATATGCTTCTTCCTGAAGTTTCTGAATGTTCCCTGGCATTTTTAAAGTTCTCTGTTATTCTAGATGTGATTTCTGGGATAGAATCCCACTTGTCCTAATAGGATGACTGGCTTTCCTTGTTGAAAAGATTTATTTATATTTATTAAGTCAGCGCAATTTTTGTGAATTCATTCAATAAATATTTATTAAGTCCCTATTATGTACACGGCACTATTCCAAGAGACACAGCAGTGAACAAAACACAGAAAATTTACCATGAACCATATTTTCAGGGAAGGAGACAGGCAATAAGCATATAGGATAAGTGGAACAGAAAAAATAATACAAGAAAGATGGCTAAGGAACAGTGAAAGATTTGCAATTATAAGACATTCTTCTACTTGTGATGGGTTCTATTTTAATGATTCTGTTGTAAGTCAGCTCTGATGCAAGTTGCTTTTCTTTCAAGTTTTCATAATTATTGCCTTTGTTATCAAGTGTGGTAGCTGCGAAATCACATGTCAACTTGAGGATAATAAGAATGAAGGTGTGAACTCTAGCCTGTCAATCAGGTCACAGCCTCATCATGCCTCCTTGTGGGTGTGACCTTCTCATGAGGACTTTGGGAACTTCCTCTTTCTCTGGGGAGGTGGACCACACTCACCCTATGCTTTCACATTCCTGTTGACAAGACACATGGAGGCATGCTGATGGCAGCCAGAGCCCTGAAGCTGGAGGAGCCACATGGAGACCTGTACCAGCATGATGCTTCCACCACCACTGGATCCACAAGACTTTCCATCCACTTGCCTGTGATCTTCCTGCATTTGGCATCACTATATGTTCTGTGTGAGTCTCAAGAGGAATTTATGGACTAGTGTTGGACATATAGGCTAATTTGAGACTTATGGACCTGATCTGAACTGGGCGGTGATGTTTTCTCAATATACAATTGCTCTTTGATATAAAGCTCTCTCGTACACACACGAGTGTCTCTAGATTTGTTTCTTTAGTCAACCTGGACTAAAGTCTTCATAAATTCTATCTTAATTTGCCTCTGCAGGCTGGAAATATTTCAGATAATTTTAGAGGTATGCTTTAATACTAACATACATAAAAATACGCAAAACCCGACACTTTTCTCATTGATAAAGAGCTGGGTGATGCTGATATTTTGTTAGTTGTAGTAATACTTCCATTTATGGAAGGTTTTGGGTATTCTGGTTTATCCCTGGGAATGGGGATGACATGTTTAGGCATAAAACTAGGGCTAGTTGTTAACAGATCCTCCCCCCCCCCCCCATCTACAAGCAGTAACACGCTTCCCGATTCTGTCTACCTACTACAGTGAAAAAAACAGTGTTTGGGGCCATGTTTTCAAGCAATGTGTCTCTGGATTGAGTTCAGAATAAATTCCAGTTAATTCTTTCATTTTATATTTTAAAAATAATTTTCTCTCCTTCTTCATTATTTCTTTCTACCCCAGCATTTCTTTCCTCTTCAAAATCAATAAAGTCCTTTCCTGCCAGTTCCTCTTCTGCAAGATATATGATCTGGGCCCTATTGCAACATCAAGTTCTGAACACAGTGTTCTCACCATAAGGATTATTTTCACACCAATCTGATAAAATGCTTGAAGCATGTTCACATAACTCAGCAGTTTGTTGCCATATCTCATGCGTGCATTAGCTTGTAACATCCTTCCAGGAAGATGTACTGTTTTGGACATGGTGATGGTTACAAGTACAGTTCACTGCAACTTGAATACATTTTAAGCTGGGGGCTAGTGTACTGTGGTCAGGGAAGACTGACAGATAGTTATTGAGTTATGTTCCCCAGTGGGGGGGATTGGTCAGCAAATTTACAGAAAAGGGACATATTGTTTGTTGAAAAAGATTCCATAATTATATAGTGAAAAATATTTTACAATATCTATTGGACTTCTATTTTAGTCCTTGTATTACTTACCAGTATACTGTTTGATTTAAAACTATTTTGAGTGTCCCTAGCTATATATTTTTTATCAACTTCCAGTTTAATTTCATTGTGGTCTGAGAGCATACTTACATGAGCTCTTGTTTTTAAAATAATTGTTCAGATCTTTTAGGGCCTAGAATGTGATGTGTTTTGTTAATGTTGATGAGCCAAAGAAGACTGTGTATTCTGTTGTTGTTGGATGTAGTGATTTATTGATGCCAATTGGATCCAGTTGATTGATGCTGCTATTCAATTCAACTATATCCTATCTTCTGGTTCTGCCAATTATTTATAGGTGCTGAAGTCTTTTTTTATTAGTCTTTGACTTTCTATTGTTTTTGCCTCATGTATTTTGATGCTCTTTTGTTAGGTGCATATATGCTAAGGATTGTTGTGTCTTCTAATGGAAGTGACCCCTGTGATTATTTTATGCCTCACTGTATACCTGATTGATGCTGTCATTGCCATGGAGCCCTCTCCTTAGATTCTGGTTTGATAATTTGTTGAAACGGCCATACAGAACTCACAGACCAGACTTCTAAGCATATAGTTTATTACAGAAATGATAGGCTTTAACTCAGATTCAGTATCAAGCTGGAACTCAATGGGTATAGCCCAGGAGCCGGAACAAAGTTCTTCAATTAGGACAGCATCTAACCAAAACATATCTCAGCTTCTTCTTGACTGTGCCTGCAGACCAGCCTTCTTTTGGCCTCTGCTCTGCTCAAGCAAGCGCGATAACTGGCAGCAAGTGCTCAGGACACTCCACTCTACCAGCAAACCTCCTGCCCAAAGTATCTCAGCTCTTATTTGTTCACTCTGGATTGACAAGCCCACTGCAGCTGACTGTGCTCCTCTCCTAGGTCCCCTTGCTCACAGTGCTGCTGATGTTTCTATCCTGCTAAACTCTGCAGTGCTTGTGGCCACTTTCTGCCGTCTTCATGGTTACACCTGTCTCTCTCTCCTATGTTTAAAAGGCTGTCCAGGCAAGTATTCTGGATTCAAACCAGGTGCTCTGCACCAGGCTCTTCTTCTTGTTGGCAGTGAGCCCCTTCCCCACCCCCCCACAATATCGTCTGTGGGTTTGACCTTTGTATAAGCCTTGTCTTCCAACCAAGATTATAAAATGACCAATCTTTCAATAGGTCATAGTCACATAATTTGCATAGCAATTAACCAATTCCAAAGAGAGTTTTACGTACCAGATTTGCATAGACACTGTCTATTCTCTGCAAGGAATATCAAACAGACCAATCACAGGTGTGCCAGCCTGGTCGATAAACACATGTGGGATTAATTGAAGGGCAGAGAGATGAATTGCTCGGCGAGCCTCCCCTTTCTTGTCTCTCGCTCTTTGATCATCGGACCAGTGTGCAGCTGCCTTGCTTGTTCTGTGCCTCAATTTGCAGGCTACACTACCTGTGGGACACCTAACCTGTGGACTGTGTTGCTGTAATTTGAGGTTCCTTCAAGACCTGCTTCGCCACACAATTGGCATTTCCATCTCTTGAGCTGGGGACTGACTGTTGGTGACCTGGCTGACAGTTGGTGACCTGCCTTTCCGTTTGCTGCCTGTGCTCAGATAGCTGGAATTCTGTCTACAGAGGACTACACGGTGGCCCTCAACACTTGAAGGACTGCCAGTGTCTCACAACTCCCTCATGGGAGTGAGTCGCACTGAGCCATTTGTACTGCTTTATAATTTAACTGTTCATTTCTTGTGTTATATATCTATCTATATAAATATATACATATACAAATTATTAGCAATCTGGTTTTGTCTCTCTAGAGAATCCTGTCTAACACAGTCACATAATTTGCATAGCAATTAACCAATTCCAAAGAGAGTTTTATGTATTGTATTTGCATAGAAACTGTCTATTCTCTGCAAGGAATATGAAACAGAACAATCACAGGTGGTAAATAAGGTCATTGATATAAAGGCAATTATTTACACTGGGTCATTACTCTGTGGCTCATCTTTAACTTTATCAGTAGCGCTTTTCCCTCTCCTTTTTTTTTTTTACCCCAGACACTGTTTGTCCCTGCCTTTATGCTTTAGGTCATTTTCCGAAATCCCAATAGCTCCCTCCATCTATGAAAGCATGGAGGAGTTTACATATTGGCAACACATCTAAACCAGTTGGGAACAAGGATGGATGGATAGTGCTTCAGCTCTCCTTCCTCTGGAAGGGAAGTTCTGAGGTTCACTCTGCATGGTTCCTGTGATAAGTTTACTGTGCTATTATGCTTCCATAGGAATATGTGGGTGGAATTTAATAATCAGGTTGAAGCTTGATTGGAGGGTGACCAAGATAAATGGTTCTGCAAAGCTGGCCTCTCCTTCCTTCTCCCTGGTGGTTGGACCAACCAGTGTGCTGCTGCTTGAACTAGTCCTTTGCCTCAACCCTGTGCTGCTACCTGTGGGCCGAGTCAACCCATGGATCGTGTTGCCTTACCATGCATCGCTAGAGCTTGCGGCTCCATTGAGACCTGCTTTGCCATGCTGCTGGTGGATTGTGTGACCATGTATGCATTGGTAGAGCTTGAGGCTCCATCAGGAAATGCTTCACTAGTTATTGATGCCTCACTCTGCCATCTGCTGCCTATGATTGACTCTTGTCTTACCTGAGGGAAGATTCCACTGTCTGCTTCCTTGACCTTGAACCAGCAGTTGGCATGAGTTGAAGGACCTTCAGTATATTAAATGTGCCATTGAGGTGAGTTGAACTGAGGTCTCTGTACTGCTGTGTGAACTAATTAGCTGTTATATTCCATCTCTATATATAAACCTATCATATATAGGTTTATAGTTCCTGTGAGGGTCTCCAGTGAAATTGAATCTCTGTTGCTTTCTGTGGAAACTAATTGAACACCTGCACTCAAACCTAATCCTTAACTTAATCCCAAACCTACATCACTCATCATGCTTCTTGGTGTTATTTCTGGGACTAATCTATCAAATAAACTACCTGAATCTATGCTCTTACCTTGGACCCCGAATTACAGAAAACCATATCAAGGAACTGAGTGTCCAAGTATTAAAAGGTAATAGTAATTTCAGAGAGAATGAAGTGTCGTAGGAGTTACTGTCTACAAGGAACAAACTGGAATGTTACTCACCACACAACATATTGCCTTGCATTTAGTAACGCTTCAGTAAATATTTGTTGAATGAAAAAACATGGAGCACACTGATCCTTCACAACACTGTTCTCTTTAATTTAAGTTTTCATGCCGCCCATAGGAACACCTTGAAGAATCTGTCTGATCTGGTGGAACTTCTGTAACATGCTGATATCACTCATAGGAAAGGCGACATGGATACTAAAGTCCAGAAACTGTCATTACGTTGGAAAATCAATGATGCTATTTTGAATTTCCTGTGGTATTAAAGGTCCGGATATTTAATGAAAATGATCAGATTGGAACCATTCTGTGTAGCTTCAGTAACTGCAGCCCAAATACCCCATGTCCCATGAACAATGAGCTCCTTTGCTCCCTTTTTTCTATTTTATATGCATAATTGTGTCAATTAAAAGTTTAAAATTCACATGCAAACTAGGTTTCTATTTAACAAAAATTTCCACAACTCATTTCATAAAATTGGTTAGTATTTTTAATAACGATTTTTATTGGGGGCTCTTACATCTCATCACTATCCATACATTCATCCAGTGTGTCAAGCACATTTGCACATGTGCTGCCATCATCATTTTCAAAGCACTCTCTTCCCGCTTGAGCCCTCGATATCAGCTCCCCATTTCTTCACCTTTCCTTATAAACCCTTGATAAGTTATAGATTATTATTTTCATATCTTACATCATCCTCTACCGCCCCTCACCCACTTTTCCATTGTTCGACCCCTGAAAGGGGGTTCTTGGTTGATCCTTGTGATTGATTCTCCCTTTCTCTCTCCACCTCCAAGCCTCCTCCTAGTAGCTCTACTCTTATTGTTGGCCCTGGGGGGCGTATCTATCTTGGATTCCCTGTGTTGTGGCTTTTATCTGTAGTAGTGTGCATGTACTGGTCTAATCTGATTCATAAGGTAGAATTGTCATGATCGTTGGGGGAAGGAAGCACCAAAGAACTAGAGGAAAATGGTTTGTTTCTTTGATGCTATACTTCACCCTGACTGGCTCATTTCTTCCCTGTGCCCCTCTGTAGGGGAATGTCCAATCATCTACAGATGGCCATTGGGTCTCCACTCAATGCTCCCATCCCCATTCACTTGGGAATGGTATTATCCTGGGTCTTAGATGCCTGATAACTGATCCCATCGACGCCTCATGATCACACAGGCTGGTGTGCTTCTTCCATGTGGGCTTTGTTGCTTCTGAGCTAGATGGTCGCTTGTTTATCTTCAAGCCTTTAATATCCCAGATGCTATATCTTTGGATAGCCGGGAACAGTTTTCACAATGTGTCAACATTCTCCTGTTTTTATTCCTTGTGTCTGTTTAAAAAATTCTAGGTTCCTTCCCTCCTTGGCTTCTCATCTTTGTTTTATGGAAATTATTAATCCTTTGGTCTTACATAAGTGCTTAATTCCAGAGAGCACAGTATCTATAAGTGATACTACTTATTTTATAAGCAAGTCTATTATTTGGATGAACAGTGATCACTGGGAGTAGTTGCATTCCAGGTTCCAAGGGAATCTCATGGTGATGGTCTATGGGCTTTGTCAGTCTCTACTGGTTAAGTAAGCCTGGCCCTTTGTAAGAACTGAGTTTTGTTATACATTTTTCTCAGATTCGAATGGGGATTTTCTATTATGTCCCTGGTGAGAATGGTTGGTGGCCACCATCTGGTCTCAGGCTAGAAGTCACTGTTGTTCTCATGGGCCATTAGTTTGTAGACCAATATCTTCCTTGAGACTTTGGTTTTCTCTACTTTCCTCTGCTCCAACTATTGGGAAGAGACCAATAATTGTATCTTAGATGGCTGCTCATAATCCTTTAAGATCACAAATACTACTCATCAACTAGTGTGTAGAACATTATCTTTATGAATTATTTTATCCCAGTTAATAAAGTTACCTTGCAAGTCTCAGTTCCAAAGCCTTCCAATGGAGTAAAAATAATCCCGTGAGATTAGGTTATATCTTGTTAGTATCACTATCTGTGCCACCTATGCATATATCTATATCTCTGTACATATATATACATGCAGATAGGTTTTATCTTTTTGCTATTTGTGAAGAATGCTGCAATGAACATAGGTATTCTTCTCCCCCCCCCCCCACATATCTGCTCTTCTGTTTCTGGGATAGGAAAGAAGGAGTCGTACTGCTGGGTTATATAAGGTGTTTCAATTTCCAGTTCTTTGAGGACACATAGTCAGTTTCAGTGATTATAACATTTTACTTTCCCATCAGTAGTGTAAAACAATTCCAACCCTGTCCCAAGCCCAATACCACCAGCCTTTGTTATTTTAAATTTTATCTTTCTTCCTTAAAAAAAAATCATTTGCCAGTTTTGCCGGAATGATATAACATGCCATTGCAGTTTTGATTTGCATTTTTGTAATAGCTCATTATCATGAGCTCTTTTCATGTTGGCTGCCTGAATGACCTCTTTAGGAAACTGTTCATGTCCTCTGCCAATTTTGGGATTTGATTGTTTTGGGTTGGGTTATTTTCTTGTTGTTATTTCAAAAATTAAATTTTAGAGAGTCGATCTTTATAAGGTATATTTCCCACAATGATTTTATTCCAGTTTGTAGGTCCTTGATGAAGTCTTTTGATAAGCATAGGTATTTAAATTTTAGGAGGTTCCATTTGTCTAATTCCTTTTCTATTGTTTGTATATTTTTACTTTTGCTTAACCTTATGTTATGGTCTAGGAACTTTATATTTTCAGTTTTAACATTTAAGTCTTTGAGTTAGTTTCTGTGCATGATGTGACTGGATCCCGAATCATTTTTCTGCATATGGAAATCCTGGTTTGCTAGTACCACTTATTATAGGAACAGCTTCTTCCCCATGGAATGGGCTTTGATCTTTTGTAGAAAATCAGCTGTCTAAGAGACTTCTGGGAAGATGATGATGGAGTAACACATATCAGAAGGACTCTGCAGAAATCAGCACAGGAGAGTTACTAAGGGGAAATTCCACACTGCCAGGTTGCAGGAGGAGCATCATAAAGATAAGTAGACACAGATCCACTAGGTTTTGAGGAGCTGAGGGCTTTTGGTTTATCACATTGGAGGCTGGCTAGGGTTTGACCTTAGCCCTGTCTCTGTCTTGGCCAGAGCCGGGATCATTTGGAGCCAGTGCAGGGACTTAATTTCAACACAGCCACAGTTTGCCACTACCTCAGGGGAGGGATTAAACCACTCCAGCCCCACAGTCAGGGATCAAGGCACAGCTCTATTGTTACTTTTATTTTCCTCTCTTTTCTCTATCCCCCCACAGTCTCAGCGGGCTTAGTTGGATTATTTTTCTTTTTCTCTTCCATTTTCTCCCACAAGCCCCTACTGTCCTCCAGACCACTCCCTTTAGCCTAGGGCATTTATACCTGCCCTACACCCAGCTGGGAAAGCTTCATCCTCTGCAGCATAACCCGAGGCTGGGGAAGACCAGCCCACCCACCCTCCACCAGGAGATATCCCACACAAATTCTTCCCAGGAAAATTCAGCCTTCCCACCCTCTGAAGCCCTTAACACTTGGCTGGGGAAATCCTGCCCACCTTCTTTGGAGGAAACCCTGCCTGTGTGACTGGGAGAGCTCCTATCAATCCTTTGTGGTCCCACATTACTGAGGGAACATTCTCCCACCTGCTGTAGTGCCTCACCCAGTCTGAGGCTGCTTGGCTAACACTCGCTAATGTTTCATGCTGCTGCAGGAACCTCAGTCCAACCTTCACAGCTATATACCTGACCAGGGCAATTCCACCCACCATTTGCAGTGCTCTACACGAAAGTGGGTAATCCACTAGCCTTCTGTGGCACTTCCATTAGAGCGGGTACCCCCCCCCCACACCCTCTGTGGCGCTCCAAGCTTCCATAGGTCACACCATCACAGCAAGATCACCCAGTGCAGCACCATCCTTGTGGGTCCACAACAACCCAACAAGCGTCCTCTAAGAGAACCATCCAACTTGCCCTCCAAATAACAGAATACTGGTTGACTAGGGAAACAGTGAAGTCACAGGAGGATAAAGTGGTAGGCCAATTCCATAGTGAAATTAGCTGCAGGCAGTTCAAAGAAGCTTTCCTATGAGTCTCTCAGAGATAGCCAGTGCTCTTTTATTCCTTGGAAAATGGTACTTGGCTCCTCTAAAACAACGCAATGCAAATAGCAACCAGCCCCAGTGTCCTCAATGAAAGACACGAGAAAAAGGCAATGACAACAGATATTCTGAACCTAATGGCATGCATAGAAGGAGTAGACATTGATTTGCCATAGAAAGAAATTTTTAGAATGCTGCTTGGAGTCATACAGAATATGAGGGAAACAATACAGAAAAAGGATGAAATGATAGGGGAGATAAAGATCATACATCAAAGGGAAATACAAGAGTTTAGGTATGAGATAACAAAAACCAATAGCAGACTCACAGATTTTGCCAATAGACTGGAGGAGGCAGAGAACCACACCAGTGACCTAGGGTACACCCAAGCCGACTTTAACAAATGTGAACAAAATTTTAATAAGATCATCAGAGAAGATGAAGAAAATCTAAGAGGTATGTCTGATGCTATAAAGAGGATCAACATCAAAATAATTGAATTACCAGAGGAAGACTTAACAAAGAAATCATCTGCAACAATGAGAGAATTACTGGAGGAATACTTCACCAGCTTAATGAATGAAAACCAGGCGGCCCTTCAGGAGGCTGAAAGAACATCAGCTAGACTGAATCCCAAGAAGAAGTCATCAAGACTAAAACTATCCAACTTAGAGGAGATGGAGAAAACCATGAGAGCAGCTAGGGAAAAACAAGCAATCACATAGAAAGGTTCTCAAAAAGGAATATGCTCAGACCTATCAGCAGACACTGTGAAGAAGAAGAGAGAGTGGAAGAACATATTCCAAAAATTGAAAGAAAATAACACAAACTCAAGAATACTCTACCCAGCCAAATTATCTGTCAAGATAGATGGAGAAGTAAGAGTCTTCCCAGACAAGGACAATCTCAAAGAATATATTAGAAGAAACCCAGCCCTATGAAAGATCCTTGCCAATCCCGTGTGGGCAGAAGACCAGCACTCACCAATAAATTAGAGAGCGCCACATAAAATGCTAGTTCTGCATAAGGCACTATATAAGTTTAATGCAATCCTGATACAATTAGCCTCATCTTTCTTCAAAAAAATGGAAGAACTGATTACCAACTTCATATGGAGAGGGAAGAAGCCCCAAATTAGCAGAGAACTTCTCAAGAAGGAGAGTAGGAGGGCTTGCTTTACCTGACTTTAGTCCATATTATACAGCCACAGTTGTCAAAACTAAGACCAATAGAAAAGAACTGAAAACCCAGAAATAAAATCATCAGTATACAAACAACTGATATTTGATAAGGGCCCCAAAATATTACATGCGAAGTAGAGTCCCACTTCAGCAAGGGGTGTTAGGAAAAATGGATATCTACCTACAGACAAATAAAGCAAGGCCCTTATCTCACTCCATCCACAAGAATAAACTCAAGTAGATCACAGACCTTGAGGTAAACCCCAGGCTATAAGGGTTATCAGTGAGGGAATTGGGACAAACCTGAGAACTTTGGCACAGGGAATATATAGGCTCTCAGAAACAGGGAAGGACACAAATACAGATGAGTCACAAGTTGAAAAGTGGGATATACTTAGGAGAAAACACCTGTGTATATCAAAATAATTAACCAAGAGAGTAATAAAAGAGTCCACGAACTGGGAAAACATATTTAGCAATGACACATTAGACAAAAGCCTTATTACTAAAGTCTATAATACTCTGCTAGCTTCCAAAAAGAAAAAAAACCTAATTTCCCACTGAGGAGGTGGGCAAAGGACCTGAACAAAAGTTTCACAGGGGTGGAAATCCGAATGGACATATGAGAAAATGTTCTCGATCATTAGTCATAAAAATGCAAATTAAAACAATAATGAGGTACCACATAACACCCTCAAAGATAGCCTATTTCAAAAAATCAGAAAGCAACAAGCTTTGGAGGGGCTGTGGGGAGACAGGAACTCTCGTCCACTGCTGGTGGACTTCTAAGTATGTACGACCACTATGGGAATCAATCTGGCAATATCTAAAACAGATGGAAATTGAGTACCCAGAAGAGGCAAGAAACAAACCACAGCCAGGCATCTGTGCTCCACTCTTCATCGTGGCACAGTTCACAGTTTCAAGGAGTTGGAAACTACCCAAATTTCCATCAACAGATGAATGGATTAAAAAACTGTGGTACATACATACAATGGAGTACTATGCATTGCTTAAAAGTAGTGATGAATGCATGAAGTACATCACTGCATGGGAAGAACTGAAGGGAATTATGCTAAATAGAGTAAGGCAAGCACACAAGGACAAGTACAATCTGAGTCCACAGAGGTAAGCTTTAAAAAAATGCAAAAGGGGCATCGGGATAACGCTACTGTATACATACATTCCTGGTGTGAGGTCCAGGTAGTATGGCATGGGCCAGATCAAATCCAGGCATACATATGGTAGCCAACTAAAACAGAGGGGAAAACAAAGAAAAAGAAATGGGTAGCGGGGGAACAGGGCACTAACCCACCCAAGGGAGGGTATTGTTTATATCTCCACAGGGAAAGAGGGACCAGACTTCAATCTGGTGCTCTAAGTTGTCAGTGCACCATGCCAGCATGAAGCAGGGAACCAGTAGAGAGGTCTGAGGGGCCAGCCCCAATCCCAACTATGTGGTTGGCCGCCCCTCACCTCAGAAGAATTTACTTCAGAGGACAGCACTGAAGCTACAGCTCAGGAAGAGGGACATGTGTGATCAGAGCACATGGAAGTAATGAAGGGGGGAGGAAGAGAGAGTGGAATGCATCCTGGCCCACCAAGCCTTGAGGAGGTTTTTCCTGCTCAGAGCAGCCAATGCACAGAGAGGACCATGTGGCTGACCCTACTATGAGACACAACATCCCTCACTGACCCATAGCCCTACAAGGGACAATACTGGAGACATAGTGTGGGAATTGAACACGATATGACCCCACCACACTGAGGCAAAACACTAAGGGCGTGCAACAGAAGAGCAAGGAAGTCCTGAGGGAATACCAAAAATAGACTTTGGGGCTAGGGGGTGGCACCCCATCAGACTTGACTGGAAAACACCCCTAAAGGTCAACAAACAGACCTCGAACTATTTACAGGCTTTTAAAAATGTCATTGTATTTTTGCTTTTGTTGTTGTTTTGTTGCTTTGTTTTGCTCTCTTATTTATTTGCATATTATTATCTCTGCAGGTCTATCTAGATAAGTGGTATACACAATATGGAGGAGAAAACAATGGGACCGACAGTCCATGGGGGACATGGGAGAGGGGTAGGTGGGGGAAAGAAAGTGGTGTTAACAAACCCAGGGATAAGGGAACAAAAAGTGATCCAAAACCTATGGCGAGGAAGTTTTAAGAGGCCTGGTAGGGCTTGATCAAGGACAATGTAACCGAGAGGAATTATTGAAACTCAAATGAAGGCTGAGCCTGATAGTGGCACAAGAGGAATGTAAAAGGAAAAATAGGAAAGAACTAGGAGACAAAGGGCATTTATAGAGGTCTAAATACAGGCATGTACAATTGTAAATATATTTATATATGATGATGGGGAAATAGATCTATGTGCATATATTTATAGGTAGCAGATGAACATTGGGCCTCTATTCAAGTACTCCCTCAATACAAGTATACTTTGTTCTATTAAACTGGCATTCCATGATTCTCACCTTCCTGACACAATTACTGAAGACAAAGCAGGTACATAAGCAGATGTGGTAAAGAAAGCTGACGGTACCTGGTTATCAAAAGCTATAGCATCTAGGGTCTAAAAGGTTTGAAGATAGACAAGCGGCCATCTAGCTAAGAAGCAACAAATCCCACATGGAAGAAGCACACCAGCCTGTGTGATCATGATATGTTGATGAGATCAGGTATCAGGCATCAAAGAACAAAAAATCCTATCATTGTGAGTGAGGGGGAGTGCGGAGTGTGGACCCAAAGTCCATCTGTAGGCAACTGGACATTCCCTTACAGAAGGGTCATGGGGAGATGAGCCAACCCGGGTATAGTATAGCACTGAAGAAACATACAATTTTCCTCTAGTTCTTAAATGTTTCCTCCCTACCACTATCATGATCCCAATTCTATCTTACAATCTGGCTAGACCAGAGGATGTACACTGGTACAGATAGGAAATGGAAACACAGGGAATCCGGGACGGATGATCCCTTCAGGACCAGTGATGGGAGTGTAGATACCTGGAGGGTGAAGGGAAGGTGGTGTAGCAACAGGGAATCAATCACAAGAATCTACATATAACTCCCTCCCTGGGGTACGGACAACAGAAATGTGGGTGAAGGGAGATGCTGGACAGTGTAAGACATGACGAAATAATTTTTGAGGAGCTGATACCAAGGGTTCAAGTAGAAAGCAAATTTGAGAATGATGGCAACAAAAGTACAAATGTGCTTGATACATGGATGTATGTATGGATTTGATAAGAATTTTATGGGCCCCCAATAAAATGATTAAAATAGAAAAGAAAACCAGCTTTCCATAGTGGGAGTCTCCCTACTTTGCTGTTCTTCAATATTGCATATTCATTCAGGGTCCCTTTACTTTCTATGTAAAATCAGAGATTAGTTTTCCCATCTCATGAAAGAATATTGTTGTAACTTGGATCAGGGTTGCAATATATCTGTAGATCACTTTTGGTAGAATTGACATTTTCACAACGCTGAGTCATGTACACGGAATATTTTCAATTTATGTAGATCTCTTTTAGTTTTATTGTGGTAGAGCTTTATGGTTTTCCTTATATAACTATTTTATGTACCGTGGTAGATTTTTCAAGGTATTTTATTATTTTCAGGGCTATTATAAATTTTATTGTTTTCTTGATTTCCTTTTCAGAGTTCTCATTGTTAATGTAGAGAATATATAGTTGATTTTTACATATTGATCTTGTACATTTATACTTTATTAAGTCTTTCTATTATTCCAAATACCTTTCTTGTGTGTTTCCTTGCTTTCTTCAAACTGTACTAAGAAAACCCCTGTTTGATGTGATTGTTTTTATAGGATGCTTTAAGCATATGTGGGCCTGTTGTTATTATTTGGCTTCTTTCATATCAAAGAGCTCTAAATTAATGCAGTATCACTGTAAATTCATTAAGAAATACAATTACAGCTTTAATATTAGTGTTCCTTAGTGTATGTGTATGTGTGTGTATTTCCTGAAAGCAAAATAATGATGTAGACAGTTAATTAACTTAAAATGTTATCTCTAAATGAAACATAGCATATTTATAGGGAAAGAGGTGATTAATGTTGAGCAGGAAAA
Organism: Tenrec ecaudatus; assembly: GCF_050624435.1. NCBI lineage: Eukaryota > Metazoa > Chordata > Mammalia > Afrosoricida > Tenrecidae > Tenrec > Tenrec ecaudatus. The sequence goes on from NC_134534.1 coordinate 48,877,396, forward strand.
TGAGAGAAACTGATGGAAATATTCACCAAGGAGTTATACCTGAGATGTCGAGTTTCTAAATGTAATGTCTTTTCTTATCTCTGTAATGAAAATTGTCATTTGAGAGGTGGCTGAAGTAGGTTGTTACTTCTGGTAATGAAATAAGACAGGAAACACTTAAGCATATTCAGAAAATTAAATTAATTGGTAGAAAGGAAAATTGTCTCATTTATGTGTCAGAGAAAGGCACCTACAGGTTAAAAATAGCAAATTTGGCTATATGATTGTAAAACTTTAAAACATACACACAGAACATACCATTTATTTATTCAGCTATTTAACAATACTTTCAGTTAATTTTTAGTAATTCTATCAAATAAAAGGTCATTGTTCCATAAGCCTATGATTTCTAACATTGTTCCATAAGCCTATGACTTCTTCTATTTCTTTGCCATTCTACACAGATAAAGATGGAATATCTGAAATATCCTGTATAGCTTAACTGACTTATTGTAAGAAATAAAGGAAATGCAGATAAATAATAAAAATGCAATTATATCCACCATAATTTTACAACAGAGATCATTACCATATCTTCACCAGTAATAACACACCGATTCATAAAGCACACCACAGAATGCTTATGAAAATAATTCACAGGGTTAAGGATTCCATGGGTTGGCAAAATGCGTTATACATATGTTATTTCATTAAAATATAGCATTGTCTTGGTAGAGCAGAGGTTACCCATTCTTCTAGCTGAGAGTTGGTGGTTTGAATCCATCAGCTGTTCCACAGAATAAATATGTGGCAGTCTGCTCTCCTAAAGATGTACAGTCTTGGAAAGCCTTGGGAGCAGTGGTTCTCAACCTTCCTAATGCTGCAAGCCTTTAATACAGTTGCTCATGTTGTAGTGACCCCCAAACATAAAATTATTTTCGTTGCTACTTCATAACTGTAATTTTGCTACTGTTATGAATCATAATGTAAATATCTATTATGCAGGATGCATTTTCATTGTTACAAATTGAACATATTTAAAGCATAGTGATTAAAGCATTAATTAAAGCGTTTACTCAGTAATCATAATTCATGAAGTGTCATTTTACCTCCAATACTGCTACTTTCAACACAGTAGCTGCTTTTAACAGAATAGCTGCTTTAAACACAGCAGCTGCTTTCTACACAGTAATGCTCTCTACACATGTGTGACTGGTCTGCATAAGTACATTATGGCACCAACCCTCTCACGTGCACCTGTATTTGTATGGGGTGTATGTGATGGGGCTTGTGTGATGATATAATCACGTTGGGTACTCATATGTGGGTATATCTGCATGTGGGTGAGCCCACCTGGAGACGGATAGAGAAGCAGTGTCTCAGTTCCTAAGACCATCAGAAATATGTACCCCACAGTTTGAGAACCGCTTCTCTAAAGGGAGTTTCACTTCTCCGATATGGTTTAATAGTTATGGAGGGTGCCAAAAATGCTTATTGAAGTGATGCTAATTATAGTTTTAAATGTTAATTAACTCATATAAAACTATTTATTGAATGTATGGTCTAACTATGCAACAAAACCTTCAAAACCCAAATGCAAGCCCAAACTCAATGTCAACGAGTCCATTTTGACTCATAGTGTGTTGGCCTTGTGGGTTTCTGAGACTGTAAGTCTTTACAGAAGAGAAAGTCTCATCTTTCTCTTGAGGAATGGGCTTGTGGCTTTGAACTTTTGACCTTGTGGTTAGCAGCCCAACACATAATGTACTGCACCACCAAGTTTCTAATCACACATTAAATAGTCAATAAATATAATATTACAGAAGAACAAATTTGGCTATATGATTGCAAAACTTTAAAACATATACACGGAACATACCATTTATTTATTCAGCTATTTAACAATACTTTCAGTTAATTTTTTCAGTAAGTCTATCAAATAAATATTTCTATAATAAACAATATTCTTTTTCAAAAAGTAACAACCATAATTAAGTAGAAAAATTTATAATATACCTTTTACACTCAAGTATAAGTCGACCTGAATTTTACCACAAAAGCTGCATTAAAAATGTGCTGAAAAACTCGGCTTATGCACAAATATGTACGGTAACTTAAATATTTTAATGGGATCCTTAAGTTATGAAAACTTGAGTGATAGACAAATTTATCAAAGGTTATAAAAATAATACAATATCTGAATATCAATACTAAAATCTTTACTCATAAGTTAGAGGAATATAGAGGTAAAAGATGACTTACAAAGAAGATGTATGGGTATAAATTATATTTAACATAAAAGTATTTAAGGCAGATGTACTCTCTGATCCTTACCCCAGAGAATTGATGGACAATAACTTCCTTTCAGAAACGGGTCCTGCAAGGTAGGGTTGGCTCTGACTGCCTGTCTATAATATTCTTCCCTGGGGAGTCTGGGATAGAGGTTGAGAAGACAATAACGTGGCTGGTAGAGCCATAAACATATTAATGACCTTCAGACACTACTCCATTAACATTTTAATTCTTTCATAAGGTATTCTTTTTAAAAGCAGGAAGATTGTGTCGCATAGTCAAAATTTACCATGAAATAATTATCCAATGTAGAGGTTTTATGGAGGCAAGGGGGAACAGGGGGTGATGGAAGCAGTTATTGGTGGTGGTGGAAGTAGCAGGAAACTTTATCAGTCAGAGCACATGACTAAATATCAGAAATTGAGAGTATAAAATAGGTCGGGAACTTTTTCTGGGAAAGGACAGAAGATACATGTTGTCTCTACAACAGTTACTTGACCCTGTAAATGCAGTGCAAAAACTGCTGGTGGCAATACTATATCCTTAAAAAAACTTTTATTAAAAAAATAGGTGTCAGGATGTGTTTTGCCTGTAAGTTACAGTTTGGTGACTCCTTAAGAATGTAAGAAAGTGTTGTTGGGTTGTAGGTAGGTGCCATCGACATCATGTGACAACAGAGCAAAACTCTGCCTGGTCCTGCGCCATCCCCCCGATGTTACCTACTGGTCTCCTTCACCTATGTGGGTCTTTTCATTGACAGTGAAGGCCATCACACTGAAGGCTGCAATCCTTGATCTTCATCAGCAAGTCCTTCAAGTCATCTTCACTTTCATCAAGCAAGGTTGTGTCATCTCACATTGCAGGCTGTTAAATAAGCATTCCTCCAGTCTTGATGCTGAATTCTTCATATAATCCAGTTTCTCTGATTATTTGCTTAGTATACAACCCTGAATCACACCTTTCCTGATCTTACACCATGCAGCATTTCCTTGTTCTGTTTGAACAACTGTCACCTGATCGTGTACAAGTTCTGCACGAGCACAATACAGCATCCTTCAAAGTGTTAGTGCATATTAAACCTAATAGTGCCTGTAGCTTTTACATTATGTGTAGCTCATTAAATTGTGAAAACCTTATTTTTGTGTTGAAAAACTATTCCTCAGTATATCACTCAAATCACTGGAAAGTGAAGGAAGTTCCAACGTACATCACCGTTGTTCATTTTGTTCCTTCTTCTTAATTCATGCACACAAAAAGACCAACTGACCTTTAAACCTGAACACAGAGAGCTGGCTGTTCAAACTGACTAGCACACCACTGCTTTCCTCTGGCGGGAACTCAGGCTCCGAAGCCTTCTGCGCTGACGTGTGCCCCAGACATTGATCACTATAAGGGTGGGGGCCGTGCTTTCAACAATGGGATTTTCAAGATTGGCTCCAGGGTGACTTTCTGTCTTTCATGATGCAGTGTGTGACTGACAGTTTCTTGCATCGAAGAAGTACAATTTAATTTCTGATATGTCAACCCACTCTGTTTAGACGGGCTTGAAACTCATCGTACAAGGACTAGAGAGAAAACGCTGGTGATGAGATTGCTCATATGGAAGGATCCCTTGTTTCAATAAATCGCTGTGAAGAGCCACCGAGTGTGGAAAGATGAGGCCCACGGCATGGTCTGGAAGGAGAGAGGAGAAAAAGCAATGATTGGATGCTAGGAATGAAGAGATAAGAGGGTTTTGCGATGACCACATGCCAGATTGCTGCTCTCTCAGCTGGGAAATGTGTGGCGAGCAAGTCAGAAAGGGCCCCGCTCTGTATTTTCTGATCTATTGACAGGGTGAGTGAGTTAGAGCTGCAGGTAGCCAGAACTAAAGATAATTTAGCAGAGGTAGGATATAATGGGAAAAGGCAAACACAGGAAATTTAAGCCAGACAAGGGTCATCTGGAAGTATGAGTAGGGGGCCTCGCAAAGATTCTGCACTTCTTGCCTGTGTGGCATGGGGATTTGAGCCAATGTTTCAGTGACCACAACCAAAAGATGATTCTGTCGGGTGAGACACATCAACCCTAGAGACTCATCAGCCTTTCTCCTTGGTTCATTCCCAGCCCCCTCACCAAATGACACAGCGTCAGATAATTGACCCTGTAAATGCAGTGCAAAGGCTGCCGGTGGCAATACCATGTCCTTTAAAAAAACAAAGAACAAAATATCATATCATTGTGAATGAGGGGCAGTGTCGAGTGGAGACTCAAAGCCCATCTGTAGGCAACTAGACATCCCTTTACAGAAGGGTCACAGGGAGGAGACAATTCAGTCAGGGTGCAGTATAGCACCAATGAAACATAAGTTTCCTCTAGTTCTTTAATGCTTCCTCCCCCTCACTATCATGATCCTAATTCTACCTTACAAATCCGGCTAGACCATAGCATGTACACTGGTACAGATAAGAACTGGAAACACAGGTAACGCAGGACAGATAAACCCCTCAGGACTAATAAAGACAGTAGCGATACCAGGAGGGGAAGGGAAAGGTGGTGGAAGAAAGGGAGACCTGATCACAATGATCTACATATAACCCCCTCCCTGTGGGACGGACAACAGAAAAGTGGGTGAAGGGAGACATGGAAAAATAATAATAATTTATAAATTATCAAGAATTCATGAGGGAGATAGGGTGGTGGGGGAAGGAGTGGAAAAATGAGAAGCTGATACCAAGGGCTCAAGTAGAAAGCAAATGTTTTGAGAATGATGATGGCAACAAATGTACAGATGTGCTTGACACAATGATGGATTTATGGATTGTGATAAGAGTTGTACAAGTCCCATTTAATCATAAAATGATTAAAAAATAATTCCTCTTTAGACTTGATGAAACATATGCAATGATGCCAAATGCAGGAAGATCATAGGCCAGTAGGTGGAAAGTCTTGTGGATCCAGTGGAGGTAGAAGGATCTTTTTGAGGGATCTCCATGTGGCTCCTCAAGCTCCCAGACTCTGGCTGCATCAGGGTATCTTTATGTGGCCTTTCCTCAGAAAATTCTACCAGGGAGTGAGCGAGTGTCCTGCCTCCAGGGAGCTATTTACCTACTTAGTCCCTCCAAATGAGGTCATCAAGCGACAACCTGATTGACAGGGTAGATACCACCCCTTCACCCGTAAGTCTCAATTGACAACAGATTATGTAAGTACCACAGATATGTAACAAAACTCCGGCAAATTGACATTCCAACTATCTTCTTGTGTACAATTCCATGATATTATTTTTATCAGATTCAACCCTAACTCCTATCTGTTCTCAGATTTTAACATCAGCTTTAGCAGAAGCTAACTGTCCCCTAAGCACTTCGTTCTTCTTTGCCCCTCCCTCATATACTCCTGGGAACGACTCATACATTTTGATCTCTATGTAATGATCCATTCTAGGCCTTTAATATAAGGGGAAAATCATATTTGTTTAACTTTTGATTGATTTCATTCAGCACGATGTTTTCGAGGTTCCTCCATGTTAAGGCATGTAGTAGGGCATAATTTTGTTGTATGACGTGTGTCAGTCCATTTTGTTTATCCTTTCCGCAGTTGAGCATTTAAGTGGTTTTCATCCTTTGGCAGTTGTCAGTAGTGTTGCAATGAACACTGTCTACAAGTACCCGCTTTCCGGCTTTTGAAGAATCGACTTAGGACCCGGATTGCGGGGTCAGTTGGTCATTCTATGTTAACTTGTTGGGAACGAACACTGGTTTTCCTCAGAGAACATACCATATTATAACCCCACAGACAGTGAATGGGGGAGGGTTCCAAAAGTACTTACCCATTTTTTTCTCCCTGCAGAGACAGTTCAGAAGTTAGCCACTAGATGTCACCGCTGTGAAACACAAATAGAAGCACAGGTTTTTCTTTTATTTTTTCAGGAGCTGGGCTCAGTGAAGTTTGAATATGACAACTTCCCCTCTGTGGCAACACATCTATTTGAAAAATAAATTCAAATAAAACAATTCTTAAAGTGACCCAATTACCATTCTTTTACTATGTCTCAAGGCCTGTGTGAGAGTTGTTGTAATCTTTCTAACGGGTTTCCACTGCTCTCCTGTCTCCCTGTCCTTAGAAATCAAAGCCAAGTTCACTGCCATGGAGTCGCGCTGAAGATGATATGGATTATTTTTTAACTTTGTTGGAATATTTCATATTTATTTCCAAATATTTGTTATTTCCAAACACTGCCATATGCTAAAAGTGTAGTAGAGTCCCTGAGATAAAGATAGCAGGCATTTGTCTTGATTACTCATCTCAAGTTAGAGGCTCCCCAAACCCCACACTCCCCCAGTCCTGACCCACTGTGACCCTGTAGACAGGGTAAAACTGTGCGAAGTGTTTCAGCCACTGTCCCTCTTTGTGGGAGCAGAAAGCCTCATCTTTCTCTTGGGGAGCACCTGGCGTTTTCAAATTGCTGACCTTGTGGGTAGCACCCAACATGGAATCACTACGTCACCAGGGCTGGGCTCCCAAGTTAGAGGCTAGGCAGCTCCAAACCATTAAATCGCAGGTTTATACATTCAAGGGAAGAAAGGCGGTCCTTTTGCGCGTAGACTCTCAGTTGCCACCTCTTTCCCTACTCCTGGTAGCTCTTTATGGGGCACTGGTCCGGTGGCAGCAATATCATGCCTTCCCCTGAGGGTATGTTGGTAGCCTGTGATGCTTCCCTCCTCTAAATGGTACATTCAGAACTAGGAATGCTACACTAACCAATGTCATTGAGTTGACTCAGACTCATAGTGCCCTTATAAGGTTTTATTTTGAGGCTGTGAATCTTTGTGGAACGGACAGCTTCATCTTTCTCTCTCAGAGTGGTTGGTGGGTTTGACCTGTCAACTTTATGCTTAGCGGTCTGATGGTATCTTATAGTGGTCAAGACCCAGTCAATCGTGGACTCTTTACATCGAGAGTTTACTTGGGGCTTTCATTCAGCAGTATACTTAACATCCCTGACCTTCACTTTTCCTAGTTGTAAAGTGGATGTGGCCCTTTTGATAAAGAAGGTTTGTTTTGAAGCTTGAATGAGTTAACATGTGCAGAGTCCATAGTGAAGTTAAGGATCTCATTGCCATCCACTGGATTCTGACTCATTGGGACCCTAATGACAGAGCAGGGTTTCCAAGCCATTACAGAAGGAGTCCTGGGGATATTGTGGGTTAGGTGTTCAATTGCTAACCTCAAGGTCATTGGTTCAAGCTCCTCAGCCGCTCCATGGGAGAAGGACAAGGTATCTTCTCCTGTAAAGATTTACGGTCCCGGAAACCATGTACAGACAGAGTCACTGTGCGTTGGCATTGACTGGAGGACAGTGGGTTTTGAATCTCCACCGAGGCAGACTGCCATCCCTGTCTTCTAGTGCCCATCTTTTGGTTAGCAGCTGAGTGCTTGACTGCACTGGCAGGGTACATTGCTTAGTATATGTAATTCTCAATATTAAGAACAATAATTAACATTATAAGAAACCTACCAGCTCTGCAGTTAGCATTTCAGTAGTTTTGAGATGGAATTAAAGAGTGACAATGCAATAGGTTTGCTTCCCCTCTCTGGGTGTTGGCAATCATGGTAGACAAGTTTTTTTTGGTAAACTTTTATGATTATTTTCATAATTATGATCCAGAAGCCTACTTTTAGCATCTATTCTGGATTTGATGTTCAAGGAGCACACCCATGTAGTCTGCTGTAGCTCATGCAGGGAGCCTTGCTGGCAGAATGCCTTTCAGTTTGAGCTGCAAACCACAAGGTCAGTAGTCAGAACTCACCAGCAGCCACTCTGTGGGAGAAAGATGGGGTTTTCTGTTCCAGGAAAGTCTCGCAATCTCGAAAACACATAGGAAAAGTTCTATGTTGGGGTCACAGGGTCACTATGAGTTGCAACTGAAGTCATGGCAGTAGGTCTGGTTTTGAGTTTGTTGGTACTTCATGCATTTTGACAGAGAAAAAGGAAATACATTCACTTGCTTATCAGAGCCTGGAACATGCTAAACACTGAATGGATGTTAGTATGTACAATGAAAACAATATGTGCTAAGGTAAAGATATAAATGTGTAGTACAGCTTGTGTATAAAGAATTGACCAATGCTCATCCTGATCACTCTGGGTGTCTTCAAAGAAGCTGTTTGCATTATTCCAGTGGAATCTGCGGTGATGTTGTCTGTTGGGTTGCGAAGAGGTACTTAATCTGTGGCATTGGTAGGCAGGCTAGATACTCACCCAGGCAGGAGGAAGCATCCATGGAAGTGATAAAATCATTTCCCTAACCACAGAACAAAGAACTCGGCAGTTCTGGTACCAGCCAGACAAGATTACCAGATGCCTCAACCGTTATAGGAAAAGACACAAATGGAAGGCATGGAACTCAGTGTGCTTATCTGATATCCAGAGTGGGGACACTTGAAAACTTGCAACTGAGGATAGAGACCTCCTGCAGCTCCCAGCAGGCTGGGCGCTCGGATAGTACCAATTGCATTATTACTTTCCCCAAAACAACAACAACAACAAATCTCCTTACCTGAGTGTGCTCTTTCCTGCTTGAAATGTTTCTTATGAGAGTGACAACCAGGAAGGGAGTCATCACAAATCTGGGACTTCTGTTAACACCTTTCGGTGATGTTCAAGTCTCCACTTTCAGTCTGGACCCAGGGACGATCAAAGGGAATGTTGTGCCTCTGGGGACATTTCTCTCCTGTTCCTTCACATTGGAATAGGTTACTCTCGGTCTTTCTCTTCCTTTTCTCTGTTTCCCTGTTAATGTGAGGTTCTGAGGAGAGGAATGCAGCAGGATTGAAGGCTAAAGTGAGGTGCATGCTCAGCAATACACAGACTCTGCGTGAGTGTTCAGGTTTGCCCGAATTCCAACGACTAAAGGGATATTCCCTTCCTTGGGTTCAGAGACGTGAATGTTTCCACTCTTATGGAAACCCTAATGGAGGTGTCAGGGGTTAGTTCCCAGGATGGTCAGGGCCCCATAGGGATGCCCTTCGACTGTGAAAAGAACTTATTGACTCATTCAGGAACCCATCTAGAAGGCTTAGTCACCCAGTGCTCTGAATCCTCCTGAGTGTCTTAGATACTCTGGAGAGAAACAACCAGGGGTGTGACATTCCCTGAGAGTCCTAACCACAAGTACTAGCTACACGTAGACCCACCACAAAAATGCCACTGAGTTCTGTCTCCAGAACATGCATAAGAGAAGATCCAGTTTGAGTTCTCAAATAGCAGTTAGTCAGTTGTGCGGCTCTGTCTGGCACCACTTTGGGGAGTTTTATTTGCATTGGTACCCACCTTGTTGCAATTGTGTGGGGAACATCATTGCATTCTTCAGGCAGCATAGGAAAGGAGCATTCAAGGCCCAGCGGTGTCCAACAGAATTGCCCCCCAAATCCAGAAGTTCCTATTTTAGGCTGTCTTTTAAATCATTGGAGAGGAAAACACTAGTCTATTAAGTTGACATCTGATTATTATTTGTGGCCAAGGATACCCAGGCAGACATTGCTTGGTCAAAAAGAGGGAAAATAAATTTAAGATTGTTTGTTAGAATGTTCATAGCGTTGTACCCTTTGTACTCCACCCCCTTTGACTCAAAGGATGTCCCAATCTTGATTTTGGAGCAAATGGAATCAAGATACCTCCTTTCTGTAACCCATGAGAGTCCTTATCTCAAATGTTGCTACAAAAGTATAATTTTATTAGCATTACAGACAAACCTGACTGGGATATTCAGGAATATCATCTCTGTTCCCAAAAGTTTGAAGCAAATTTAAGAGACTTTGAGGACCTGCTCCTTTGTATGTGGATCCAGAAGGGAATATCACACTTATTTAGGCATCTAATGTGTTCGACCCCAGAGGTTCCATAAGATTGAACTATGCAGATGCCTTAGTAGGAGTTTAAGCCTTTGAGTGATCATATTTATTGGATATGCAGCTTTAAGAGAAATCTAGAAATAATCCGAGAAACTTGAGGAATGTGTTCATGCCAGAGGCTAGCCACCATTTCTCTACTTTGATCACCATCGCAACATAGGATCCTGCCGCTGACTGGGGCCTACAGTTTAGAACTTTATCACATATTTGAGGAAGGAGTCCACCCCAGGTTGTCAGAAGCCTCTTCAGGACTCTTCCATAGCAGGACCAAAGGCAGCAGAGGAGCTGAGTCTCTCCTTGAGAAAGATGAAAGGAGGACAGGGCCGTACCAGACATCAGATGAGAAGCTAAGGGTTACCCCCTAAGATGAATTAATTCTGGAAACCCATGACCAAGAGGAGATGCCTGCCTTGGATGATGTGAAACATGGGCAGAGGAGTAGAAGATGGCCAGACTCTCCTATGAGCAGATGGGGGACCAAGGCTCAATACCTCAAGACATACCCGTTGGATGTACCCTTAAGAATTGGGACAATTTTGACCCACAGACCTTAAAGAAAAAGAGATGAATGTTTTCTGCAATACAGCTTGGGCCTAATGTAAATGAGGAGACAGTGAAATTGGGCCTGAGAATGATAGCCTAGATTATATTAACATCTTACAACTGTAGTAACCCATCACAATTAACCCCAATTTAAACATATGAGGGGGTACTTCCCCCACAAAAAACATATTTTTTTCAAAGCTGCGTATTTAATTTTTTTAATAGAACAACCTTATCACCTTCAAAGTACTCTCCATTACATTGAATACATTTGTCAAATCTGCAATTCCATTCTTGGAAACATTTTTCAGTGGCTGACAACACCTCCCTCATTTTTTCTTCCCCCCTTCTCCATCGTAAAATTGCTGTCCTTTCATGACCCTCTTCATTAGCAGAAACAGAAAGCTCTATGGAGCAAGGTCAGGTGACTAGGGTACATTGGACAAGAGAGGCCTGTTGTGTTTTGCCCAAAACTGGTGCAATAAGATGGCTATGTGAGCACGTACATTGTTGTGGTGGCAAAACCTGTCCCGTCTGCACAAAAAATCAGATCTTCTTTGTTGCACACTGTTATACAATCTAATTTTGTTGACCTTTTCATCCATTCAGGAAGTTGATGGATGTTCAGAATGAGGTTTGTCATCAATTGACATTTCACCTTTTTTGAAATTAGAAAAACCCTTGTATGCTTGAGTTTTTTCCCATAGCACTGTCCTTGTAAGCTGTGTTCAACATCACAACAGTTTCTGTGGCATTTTTCTCAAGCAGGAAACAAAATTTCAAAGCCGCATGCTCTTCTCTTAAATTGGCCATCACAAAAAGCAAGGTTTGAGCAAAACTGCCTTTATGAAAATATTCACTGTGACCAGAGAGAATCTCCCCAGGTGATGCCACTGGGTGCACTAACTCAGAGGGAGTTGCTTGATGCTCACATAGCAGGAAAGATGTTTACTATGATAGCTTTGCACAGCAGAGCTATTTTTCAGTTTTTTTGGGTCCCCCTATTATTAAATTAACTAGCCTGAGTATAGCCATTTTGTGCTGACCCAAGTATGGTCAATTTGAAAATCCTGTATTCCTCTTGTAACTGCTGAATTGTGCCATTCTGTTTTGAAATTGCTGATAAGTGTCTAAACCCCTGCTCCAAGTTCCCCAATATCTCCCTAATTTGAGTCACCACCTGCCTCCTAAGCCTTGGTATCCATGTTTCCCTTTTTCTCCATACAATGTAAGGACACCCTGTCTTGTTTTCTCCCTAGTATAAAAATCTCCCACTTTGAGCACTCATGGTCTTGGGAGAATTAGGCTCTGGCTGCTCCAGGACTGCCGGCTAATAAAGGCTTACTAGTTTTAATTAAAGTAGCATGTGGGTTAATCGATCTCCTCCTGGCACAACACAACTGGATCAGCTTTGGAGGAGAAAAGGGAAATAGATACAAGTTTCATATGTATAAGCCTCTATGGCACTAAATGGCCCTGAATTATGCAAAAAATATAGGATAGAGTCTGCTCTGCCAGCAGTCATGAGGATTCTAAACACAAAGAAACAGTTAAAAAAAATCCTGTGTCTCTACCTATGGCCTCACAAAAATGTGTGACTCTCATCCCTAGAATGTGCCATAGACCAATCTCCACCTTATACCAAATCTATAGAGGAAAGGGAAGGAAAGATTATGAATCCAGAGAAAACACACAAATTCCCGGTTGAAGCAGCATCTCCTCAGATTTTTCCTCTTTGGGAGGCTTCAGGACCTGATAAAATAGTTAGGGTCTCGATCTCATTCAGGAGTCCTGGTGGCATAGTGGTTATACATGGTGCTGCTAATCACAAGGTTGGCAGGTCAAAACCACCAGTTAGATCCCAGGGAGAAAGATGAGGCTTTCTATTCCTTTAAACAGTTACAGTCTTAGAAACTCACCGGGGCAGCCCTGCCTTGTCCTATCGGGTCACTATGGATCAGCATTGACTTGATGACAGTGAGTTTTTGAGGTGTATTAAAGCAAAACTGGGACATTTTACAGATGACCTCAGAATAAAGGAAGACAACTTTGACCTTTGATGCATCCTGTATAGACATTAACCTGATCTTCCAAGAAATTAGTAAAGGCAACTTCCTCAGTCTTGCTGCACCAATTTCTTACTTCCATAATTTTTTCCTGATGTCTGGGACTGACTGTGTTTTAAACTTAGCTTTGAGTGCAATTTTCCCAGCAAGATCCTCAGGAACCAGATCAGAAAGTGAAAGAGGAAAGGCAGTTTATGGCAATGAAGAACATATATGGAATAACAATTACCCACCAGGAATAGAGGCTATATTTTCTACAGATCTCCAGTGAACCTATGACACATAGAATGGGAGGTGGCCAGGGGGCCACAGCTTGTTCTGTCTTTTACAGAGAATGAAGAGTTCTTAAAAGAAACCAATCATTTATAAGAAACTGGCTGCAAGGTTTTGAAGAGAACCTTGCAGTCTTTTAAAAACCCTGGAAGCTGCAATAAAACATACGAATCTGGTTCCTGAGGATCTTGCTGGGAAAATTGCACTCAAAGCTAAGTTTAAAACACAGTCCCAGACATCAGGAAGAAACTATGGGAGTTAGGAATTGCTGCAAGAGTGAGGAAGCTGCCTTTCCTAATTTCTTACACAGCCACATCATAGGCGAAAGAAAGAGAACTCAGGAAACGGAAAAATACAAGAAGAGACAAGCTGCCCTGCAAGGAAGACGGACTCAAGGTTCACTAAGATAGAAGCCCCAAAGTGTCTTTCCCGACAATTGCCACAAGTATGAGAAGCCTGGGCACTGGAAATGAAAATGGCCTGGAATGGGACTCAAAGGAAAATTATGTCCCAGCTGCCTACAGCCTCACCAATTAGAAGAGAGACTGCATTGAGGGCCAAAGAGAAATCTGGTCAGCTTCCTCAAGAACTGTGGCTTTGAACTGATGGGGGCCTTCACTCTGGATGGTCCAGCTAAGGACATCACTATAATTGGGCTGTTATATAGCTGAGGGTAATCCTTGGTGTAGCAGGAAGGCCTGTTAATTTTCTTTTGGACATAGGCGGTGACTTCTCTTTGCTGATCTCTAATTAGGAAGGAGGGAATTAGATGGTCTACGTAGGGCTATCTGTTTTATGCCAGACATGAATTGTTGCAGTAATATCACTATGTTTGTCCACCAATTTTTAGTCATGCCCAAGTACCCTGTTCTGTTATTACACAGATATTTTAAGTAAAGTCAAGACAAGGGTAATTTTCTCAATGGCCACTGAAGAACCTGTTTCTATTATGAGTTATTTGTTTTAAAGGCTGCATTGGGGTGGATACAGACTTAGAGCAGGAAGTGTCTATAGAATAGGGGTGATAGCAAAGCCAGAATGAGTTCTCAAAGCCAACTCAGTTATGATCAGGTTGAAAGACCCAACTAATCATCACAATATAAGGCAGCACTATACAGTTGGAAACAGGAGACTGAGACATTTTTATTACCTTTCTTAACCATAAAGTGTCTGTAAGCTGAAATTTACCATGAAACAACCCCATATTACCTTGTTTTGTATTGTTCTATTAGGGGCTCATACAACTCTTATCACAAACCATACATATATCAATTGTGTAAAGCATATTTGTACATTCATTGCCCTCATCATTCTCAAAAGATTTGCTCTCCACCCAAGCCCCTGGCATCAGCTCCTCATATTTACCCCTCCCTCCCCAATCCCTATTCCCCCATGAACTCTTGGAAGTTTACAAATTATTATTTTGTCATACCTTTCCCTATCTGACATCTCCCTTTACCCACGTTTCTGCTGTTCGTCCCCTAGGGAGGAGGTCACATGCAAATCCTTGTAATTAGTTCCCCCTTTCCAACTCACCCTCCCTCCACCCTCCCAGTATCACCACTCACACACACCACTGGTCCTGAAGGGATCATCCACCCTGGATTCCCTGTGTTTCCAGTTCCTATCTGTACCAGTGTGCATCCTCTGGTCTACCCAAAATTGTGTGGTAGAATTGGGATCATGATAGTGGGGGAGGAGGAAGCATTTAGAACTAGAGGAAAGTTGTATGTTTCATCGTTGCTACATCACACCCTGACTGGCTCATCTCCTCCCCTCAACCCTTCTATAAGGGGATGTTCAGTGGCCTACAGAGGGTCTTTGGCTCTTCACTTCACACTCACACCCGCATTCACTATGGTAAGATTTTTTTTTGTTCTGATGTTGCCTGATACCTGATCCCTTCGACACCTACTGATTGCATAGACTGGTGTACTTCTATTATGTGGGCTTTGTTTATTCTGAGCTAGATGGCCGCTTGTCTACCTTCAAGCCTTTAAGACCTCAGATGCTATATCTTTTGGTAGCCAGGAACCATCAGCTTTCTTCACCACATTTGCTTATATACCCATTTGTCTTCAACGATCATATCATGGAGGTAAGCACACAATGATATGATTTTTTTGTTCTTTGATGCCTGATAATTGATCCCTTTGGCACCTCGTGATCACACAGGTTGGTGTGCTTCTTCCATGTGGACTTTTTTGCTTATGAACTAGATGGCCGCTTGTTTACCTTCAAGCCTTTAAGACACCAGGTGCATATATTTTGATAGCCAGGCAACATCAGTTTCCTTCGCCACATTTGCTTATTCACCTGCTTTGTCTTCAGCAGTTATGCCGGGAAGGTGAGCATCATAGAATGCCAATTTAATAGAAGAAAGTATTCTTTTTTTTTAATTTATTTTTTTTAATTTTTTTTAAATTTTAACAATTTATTGGGGCTCATACAATTCTTTTCACAGTTCATATATATACATACATCAATTGTATAAAGCACATCTGTACAGTCTTTGCCCTAATCATTTTTTTCTCTTTTCTTCTTTTACATTTTATAAGGGACTCATACAACTCTTACCACAATCCATACATATACATACATCAATTGTATAAAGCACATCCATACATTCCCTGCCCCAATCATTCTCAAGGCATTTGCTCTCCACTTAAGCCCCTTGCATCAGGTCCTCTTTTTTTTCCGCTCCTCCCTCCCCATTCCCCCCTCCCTCATATGCCCTTGGTAATTTATACATCGTTGTTTTGTCATATCTTGCCCTATCCGGAGTCTCCCTTCCCCCCTTCTCTGCTGTCCCTCTCCCAGGGAAGAGGTCACATGTGGATCCTTGTAATCAGTTCCCCCTTTCCAACCCACTCACCCTCCACTCTCCCAGCATCGTCCCTCACACCCTTGGTCCTGAAGGTATCATCCACCCTGGATTCCCTGTACCTCCAACCCTCATATGCACCAGTGTACAGCCTCTGTCCTATCCAGCCCTGCAAGGTAGAATTCAGATCATGGTAGTTGGGGGGAGGAAGCATCCAGGATCTGGGGGAAAGCTGTGTTCTTCATCGATACTACCTCACACCCTAATTAACCCATCTCCTCTCCTAAACCCCTCTATGAGGGGATCTCCATTGGTCGACACTTGGGCCTTGGGTCTCCACTCTGCACTTCCCCCTTCATTTAATATGATATATATATACATATATATACATACATATATACATATACACATATATACACATGCATACACACACTTATATCTTTTTTTTTTTTGCATGATGCCTTATACCTGGTCCCTTGGGCACCTCGTGATCGCACTGGCCGGTGTGCTTCTTCCACGTGGGCTTATTTGCTTCTGAGCTAGATGGCCACTTGTTCACCCTCAAGCCTTTAAGACCCCAGACACTATCTCTTTTGATAGCCGGGCACCATCAGCTTTCTTCACCACATTTGCCTATGCACCCATTTGTCTTCAGCGATCCTATCATGGAGGTGTGCAGTCAATGATATGATTTTTTGTTCTTTGATGCCTGGTAACTGATCCCTTTGGGACCACTCGCTCACTCAGGCTGGTGTGTTCTTCCATGTGGACTTTGTTGCTTCTGAGCTAGATGGCCGCTTGTTTATCTTCAAGCCTTTAAGACTCCAGTCACTATCTCTTTTGATAGCCGGGCACCATCAGCTTTCTTCACCACATTTACTTGTTCACACACTTTGGCTCCAGCTGTTGTGTCGGGAGAAGAAAGTATTCTTGTATTGAGGGAGTACTTGAGTGGAGGACCAATGTCCTGCTACCTTAATACTAAACCTATAAATATATGCACATATATCTATTTCCCCATCCTCATGTATGAATATATTTGCAAGTGTACATGCCTTTTTAAGACTTCTATAAATGCCCTTTGCCTCCTAGCTCTTTCCTCTATTTCCTTTGACTTTCCTCTTGTCCCACTCTCATGCTCAGTCTTCATTTGGGTTTCAGTAATTCCTCTTGGTTACATTACCTTTGATCATGCCCTACCAGGCCTTCTACACCCTCCTCACCACTGATTTGGATCACTTATTGTTCCCTTGTCCCTGGGTTTGTTAACACCACTACCTTTCCCCACACTTCCTCCTTGTCTCCCCATAACTGTCAGTCCCGGTGTTTTCTCCTCCAGATTGTTCATCCAGCCTATCTTATTTAGACAGAATGGTGGAGATAACTACATGCACAAAAACAAGACAGAGAAAACCAAAGCAACAATATACAACAAAACATCATCAACAACAAACCAATGACAAAGAAAAAAAAACACAACAAGAAAGAAAAGTTTGTAGTTAGTTAAAGGATCGCTTGTTGGCCTTTAGGAATGTTTTCCAGTCCAGTCTGTTGGGGCACCACACCCTGGCCCCAAAGTCCACCTTCAGCATTCCCTGAGGACCTCACAGCTCCATTCCCTTGCTGTTCTGTTGCACCCCTTTAGTGTTTTGCCTTAGTGAGGCAGGATCAGATTGGGTGCAATTCCCACACTGTGTCTCCCCTATATTACCTCTTTAAAAAGATAGAGCATATGGTATGGTCCACGATCTCAGAGCTATCAATGAGGCTGTAATCTCAATACATATTGAAGTATCTTACACTATCCTGGGACAAATTCCTTCACATACCCAATAGTTTTCAATAAAAGATGCCTTCTTTTGCATCCTGCAGGTCAATTTTCATTTGTCTATGAGTAAACAGGGACCCAAGGAATTAAACACAGATGGATTTGGACAATACTCCACCATGGATTTAGGAACAACCTACATTTATTTGGGCAAGACTTAGCAAAAAAAAAAATATCATTTGAGAGAGGTAATCAGATTTTCCAATATGTAGAAGACCTGCTTATTTGCTCTCCACAGAAGGACTGGGTTGGAAGAAGATAATCCAAACCTTAAACTTCCTGGCAAATTAGGGATATAATGTATCTGTGGTAGTTAATAATTTCATGTCAACTTGATAAATAAATCTAGGAGTGGAGTCTAGCTTGTTAATCAGGTTACAGGCTGATGATGCCTCCTGTGGTTGTGGCCTTCTCATGAGGATTCTGGGAACTCCCTTTCTCTTCCTCCTTGGTGATAGGACCAACAAGCTTCTGATCGAGTTAGTTCTTTGTCTCAACTGTGTGCTGCACTACATGTGGGCTGAGCCAACCCATGTATCATGTTGCTAGAACTAGAGGCTTGACCTGCTTTGTTGTGTTGCTGATGCGTACATCGCTTGAGTTTGAGATCCTATCAGGGACTGCTTCCATAAGCTCCCAGTGCAACTGACTATTGCTGCCCCTCCCAGCCTTGCCTGTCTTGCTTGAGGACAGATTCTGATTTCTGCTTCCTTGATCTTGGACGGAGCATTCAATGTGAGATTAAGGACCTTCAGTGTATTAACTGTTCCATGAAAGTGAGTTGAACTGAGCCTTCTGTAGTGCTGTGTGTAGTAGTTAGCGGTTCGATTCCTTCTTGCTGTGTAAATCTATCTATCTATCTATCTATCTATCTATCTATCTATCTATCTATCTATCTAGCTATCTAGCTATCTAGCTATCTAGCTATCTAGCTATCTAGCTATCTAGCTATCTAGCTATCTAGCTATCTAGCTATCTAGCTATCTAGCTATCTAGCTATCTAGCTATCTAGCTATCTAGCTATCTAGCTATCTAGCTATATGTATCTATCTTCATAAGTGTCCTGGTTTTGTTTCTTTAGAGGAATCTGCCTAACACAGTATCCAAAATGGAGACACACGTATTACATCAGAAGGTAGATTACCTAGGCCTTATTTTGACCCCAGGATAAGAATGCTGTCCTCATAAAAGGTACAGGATTTTCTAGGCTTCCCAGAACCCATACGTCAAAAACAGCTTCAAGCCTTTTAAGGACTGGCAGAATACTGCAGGCTACGGATCCTAGGATATGGATAAAAAGTCAACCCCCTAAATCAAGGTTTGAAAGAAAGCAGGCAACAAGGAAGAACTAACCTATCCTGGGAAAAAAGAACAGCAGAGAGCTTAACAATGGAAGGCAGCCCTCACCCAGGCACCCGCTGTGAGCTGGCCAGAATTGGAAAGGCTTTTTCAATGATATGTTACTGAAAAACAAGGAGTAGCACAATGAGTCTTGACTTAAGTCCTTAGACCCAATGGAGAGGCCCACGAGCTGCTTCTCAAAGGAATTACGGTAGATACAGTAGCACAAGATGGCCCATTGTCTCAAGGTGATGGAAGCTATAACACTACTCTTAGAACCATTTAAAATATTCTTAGAGCAAGACATTACCCTATATACTTCCCTCTATATTTCTCTGTCACTTAACACAAAGGGACCCAACTTACTTACATAAAGTAGCACATTGCATTAGCATATTACCTTAGTAGAGAGCCCTCAGGTAAGGGTTGAGAACTGCTCTGTGCTAAACCCTGCTACTCGGATGCCAACCAGACATGGGGATTATACATGATAACCCTCTGGCTACAGACCAAGTGTATGATAGCAAGCCAAACTTAAATGATCACTTTAAGACCCAAATGAGGTTTGGTTCTCAGATGAAGTATCTTTAAAAAAAGAAGGAGTATGATATGCAAGTCTCTCATTGTGATGTAGTGGATTCATAGTCCTTGTCCCCTGAGACTCAGAGCAATTTTCCAAACCTTAGAACTGGGGAAAAAATAAGAAGTTAAATATATATATATATAGACTTTACACATACATTTGAATTTTTCATGTGTATGTATTTATATGGAAGGAAAAAGGGTGTTTGAATGCCAAATAAGGACCCATAAAGGCTGGGCCCCACATTTCACCGCTCTTAGAGGCAGAAAGACTGCCTCAAAAATAGGTAACTCATTGTAGGAGACATCAAACAGTGAAAGATGAGATCACCCAAGGGAATAATTTTGTAGACCATATGGCCAGAGAAGCAGTCACAAAAGAAGTGAATGCCCCAAGAGCCTTCACCCCCAGTATAGACGTAAACAGATTGCTCCCCGGGGTTTACTCAGGAAGAAACAAATTGGGTGGAACATCATGGGTATAGAAAAGATAGACAAAGGTGCTAGCAGAGAGAAGGAGTAGTACACCTCCCACAAGGAATTCAGTGACAAGTGGTCAGGAGGCTACATGATTCCTGCTACTTGAGAGAACCTAACCCAGATGTGTAGACAGATATTTACCGGAAAAGGGTCAGCAAAAGTTATCAACCAAGCCAAAGCTTTCCTCTTCGTGCTTAACAATCCTCAGGGGTCAAGATGTCTCCAATTGGCAGTGACAACTCAAAGGAGGGGCACTGACCCTGGAGAAGACTGGCAGCTTGAGAATACCAAGTGCTGCCATGTACCAGTATTTATTAATGTTTATAGACACCTTGACAGGATTGGTAGAAGTATATCCCACTGGAACAAAATAAGCACAAGAGGTGGTTAAGGTACAGCTAAAAGAAATAATCCCTAATTTGGACTTGCCCCCTCTTTCCAAAGTAGTAATGGTCCAGGTTTTGCTTCAGACACAGCTCAAAAGTCAGTAGGGGCCTGAGAATTCGTTGGCACTTACATTTGGCACGGAGGTGGCAATCATTGGAGAAAGGCAAAAGAGCCAACAAAACAATTAGAAGGATGATAACAACCCTATGTCAAGAAATTCACCAAAATTGGAAACAAATGTTATCCAGCCCATTATTAAGGAAATGGATCAGCCAGCTCTGTGACTAGGCCTTAGCTCCTTGGAAACTGTGCTAGGCTTTTAACTGTTGACATTCTATTAGATAAAGAACTGGACCAGCTCCGCCAAGTTCCATAAAGCAATCCAAGACCTAGAAATAAGAGTCCTGCCCCAACCTCCTCAACTCCCTTGTAAGGGCCTAGATCATGAGTATTGACTAAGACTGGGAAGAAAGGCATTTCATATAAGGGACCTTATACCTTTATACGCTCTGTATCCATGTAGTTCAGGTTCTCAGAGGAATAAGTTGGATTCATAATTCTAAGGTAAAACCAGACCATCCAACTTAATCAGAGACTGGCATCTGAAAACAACAACTGGACCCTTGAACCCATAGAAGACCTGTGGCTAATTTTCAAAAATCCCAGGAAAGTTTGAACTTTCTCTTATAACAAAACTGATACCAACCTTAATTAGGACTATTTCATAGATTCTATTTTGTCTGTGACTTTATCACAAACATATGCTGCACAGTTTTCCTTTTATCAGACCTCTCCACTCTCGTTGGTTGGATATGCGTAAAAGCCCAGGCCTGTCCAGTGAAGTCTAGTCAGGCAGCCCTTTTGCAGCTCTGGGCCTGAATGGGCGGATTTATGCATTATTCAACCCTGCGCCCGGTACCAGAACTTATACATAGCCAGCACAAAGAGAGGCCTACCCACCATGTAATGGAACCTCTATTCACTGGTATCAAATTTAACACCCACATTCATTTTTCACTCCTCCACATTCATTCCAGGACTCCCCATGGGGGGCTTCAAGGAATTCGGCTTGTCAATTTACTGTTCACCAACAAACAACTAAATCCTTTCCCCTCCTCCAGGTCCCCCCTGCCACCCCTTAAATGTTTCTCAACCCCAGTAATTACTCTGTTCAATATAAAGAAACCTATCTAGGAGGGTTCTGCAAGCACCAGGAACCAATGACCATCTCCTACCGGGGAAAATAGGAGCTGTTCTCTCTTACCTAACACTTCTAAAGAGAGAGCTTCCATTGAGACAAACCAATGCATTATGTTCAGGGAAAACCTAGACAGTAAAACGTCCAAACCAAATCAAAACAACAAAAATCGTCCAAACCACACTCCTTGTTGCAGCCCTGAACTGCCCCAGCTTTTTCAAGCACCTAATTTTCTAAACATACTTACACAGGAGGTCAGAATGATAAGATTGCAGTTGTCATCGATCACGTATCAGGGGTCCTCACTCCCCGAAAGGGTTATATTGTGTTTGTAGAAAATCTGCTTATGTATGTCTACCCACTAATTAGACCCACCTTTGTACCTTAGGGTATACCCTACTCCCTATACATGAAGCCAATGTGATGGCTCCCATACCCATTCCCTTAAGCACCGCTCACAAGAAGCATGGGACCCTGAGTTCCCAAGTACGTCGGGAGTCAGCACTACAGCAGGTAGAGTTGGAACAGCTGCAGGAACCAGTGAGGCCATTTCATCCGGGTGAATTTATGCTAACTTGTCTCCTGAAATGGCCCAGCTCAATTCCCTCACGCCCTCCTTTCATTTTACCCTACAAACTCCAATAAATTCCTTGGCATTAGTCACTCTCCAAAATAGAAGTCTAGATAAGCTGGCAGCTGTGCAGGGGAAGGGGGGATTTGAACTATGATTTCAAGAAGCATGCTATTTCAGGGCCAACTGATCTCGTCAGTTGCGAGAACTTATTTGTAATTTCCTAGGTACTCCCACCAGACAACTCTCCCTCAGGCCCAACAAGGATAAATTCCTGGCCCAGGCTGTAATTGCTGCCTTTCCTAGGTCCAAATGCTTCTCTACGACCTTTAGTCCTCTTACAGGCTAGAAACCACTTACTTGCAAATGCTTGTACAGTCAGGGTATTTGAATCGTCCCCACAGCCCTCTTTAGATCAAGTAGTTGAAAAATCGCATTTTTGATCCTGCCCTAAACCGTGCAGAATGGAAACAAAGCATTCCATCCCCAAACCAGCTCCATCTGCAGGAAGCAGACACAAAAGGCTGATCACCTGCCCTCAATACCCCGAAAGCATTTGGATAGTGTCACCTGAGGGGGAAATATTAGTCAGGATAGATCAATACCTGAGCAAGGGGAAGCAGCAAAACTTACAAGGAAATCATTTCCCCAACCACAGAACAAAGATGTTGGCATTTATGACATTGACAGAACAAAATTCTCAGATACCTCAACAGTTCGGGGAAGAGATTGAAATAGGAGGTCTAGACTAGACTCACCGTGTTTCACTAATATTCAGAGTGAGGGGAGTTGAAAGCCTGTAACTGGGTATAAAGCCCCCAAGTCCCCCAGCAGGCAGGGATCTCAGGCTAGCTGTGTCACCTGCTTGTGCGTTTTGCCAAGTACACTCCTTTCCTGATAAAAAGCTTCCTTACCTGAGGAGTCTTCTATCCCCCACTTGAATTCTTTTAACAAAGGTGACAGGAAGTGGGAAGGGAGAAGTCCCACATTTCGAGCTTCTCCTGCTAACACTCTGGGTAGTCTCTACTTTCTCTCTGGAGAGATGTGTTATTCTGAGTCCACAGTTAGGAGTGAAAAATACTTGCATACTGGATCACATTTAATATTGTCCATGAAACAAAAACACTGCCCCACTTCAATCGAATGGGTATTTCTAAATCTAGAATACTAAATGCAGTTCTCGTCAGTGCCCTTGAAGGAGAAAATAAAATGTAGCTTACTAATCATTCAGGTACAATTATGAAATGATCTTATTTTTCTTGAGCTTTCAACTGGTCCTGTCTAATCTCCCCTTTCTATCCACTAATGACTTTTCAGAGGTGGTGGTGGAGTGGATATGCATTGGGCAGCTAATTGCAAGGTCAGCAGTTTGAAACCACCAACCGCTCTGAGAGAAGAAGATGAGCCTTTCTACTCCTGTAAAGTTTTACCGTCTCAGGAACTCACAGGGGGCAGTTCTATACTGTTTTGTTGGGTCGCTATGAGTCGGGATTGACTTGATGCCAGTGAGTTTGGTTTGGAATGATTTTTCAGGCAGATCTAACAACTGTCAGGTAATTTTAAAGTTATTAAAACTCACTCCAGTCCAGTTTGAAACTTCCATATTCAGCAAAGCTCTATATAAATGACCCTCAAATGTTAGCATGTATCAGAATCACCTGGAGGTCATATTGTGGTTGCTATTGTGGTGTTCCTGTTAGTTGATGACAAATTATGGTAATTCTATATGACAGACTATAACTGCCCTGTAGCGTTTCCTATACTGGAATCGTAATCGAAGTAGATCAACAGGTGTTTACTCCCGTGGAGCTGCTGGTGGGTTTGAACCACCAGTTAGCAGACATGTATGTAAGCATCAGTCAGCAGGGGTCTTTTCAGTTGGCAGGGAGCAGGTGTGGGGGTGCAATTAAAAAACACCAAGCACTGGGCTCTTACCCCAGAGTTTCTGATTAAATCGGTTTGCAGAGGAGACTGAGAATTTGTATTTCTCACAAGTTCCCAGATGAAGCTTATTCTATTGTGAGGGCTGAGGCACATTTGAAAACCACCGTTTAAGTCGTTCCTCCTGCCTTCTCTAGATCTTGCTTTGCGGGTGTTTGGCGTATTGGGGCGTAGAGGAATGAGAGGGAACCCTGAGCTGACTGTGGCTGTAGTCCCCTCTGAGATGGTTGCTGCTGTCTGTCCATGTGATCAGCATCCAAATGTGCCATTGGCGTGTGGATTCCTCCAGGGGCCCTGAGTCGTATGTGTTTGCTCACTGTTCATTTTCCTGACACACTACACTTAGGTCTCATTGTGTCCCCATTATTGGAGGTCCACCCCAGTCTCTTGTGCTCTATGCCCCTTTTTCAATGGCTTCATAAAATCGAACTCCTAAATGCTGCCCTTGAGATATTGAATGATCTGACATTGATCTTTCCAATTCGAACTTCTCAATCCTGATGCCTAAGTCCCCAAACTCTTTCCCACTCAGGGCCTTCCCATGCCGTGTCCCTGCCTGAGCTGTTCTTCCCCAAACATTCACATGGCTGGCTTATTTTCCCCTTTAGTCGTAGATTAAACATCCCTTCTGAGGGCCTCTTAGTATGTAATCTCCAAATTGCTTCTTCTTCTTCTTAGCCTTCCTCATGGCACCCTGTTCTTTTTTTCCCATTCAACCTTTGCAATTTGTCATGATATATGTGTGTGCTTACTTATTTAGTATATCTATTTCTGCCATTTTATAAGCTACCTTACAGCAGAAAGGTTGCCTATTTTGTACGCCACCACATACTCATGGTCTAGGAGACTATGTTTTACATTGTAGGTGTTCAGTAAATATTGATTGAGTGATATGATTTAATGCAAAATGAATGAATGAATGAAGGGAGGGTCAACAGTGCTGGTCTTCTTGAAGTTCTGGGCAGAGTCTCACTCAAAACTAAAAATTCAGAGGTTGTTGTTTAGCCAAATAGAGGAGCTAATGGGTTTACCTTGGTACAGTCTTTGTTTCTGTCATCCCCCACCCCTAACTAGGACCCCCCAGTCACAATGAATGCCCTCCTTTCTCCCCTCTCACCTTGGTACAGTCTTATGAAGGTTTAGTTTTCTTTGTATGCTTATATGTGGGCTGAAAACAGGGAAACATTTCCTAAAATTACCCATGTAACTTGGAAGGTAGTACAATGTATTTACTAAGAATGCTGGATTTTAGCAAGTGAATTACTTCGGGTCTTTCAAGAAATAGATGCCAAGGTGAATATGGAAATAAAGATTTATTGGAGATAAAATATGAAATATACATGAAACATTGTGTGAATCCAAATGAATATGTGCTCAGAGTTTAAATAATTATAATATAATAAGTCTCCATTTATCCACACCCAAATCAAATAGATCATGGATCTTAGAAGTCTTCTGAGTTTTCCTTTCTTTTTCTTGGAACTTACCTATCTTCTGAATTTTTTGTTAATCCTTCATTTGTGGTTCTTCAGTGTTTTATATCCCTTCACTAGATTTTACTTATTTTGCTTCATTTTGATCTTTAAGCATTATGTGTATATACGTATCTATAGTGTGATCCCTTTCTGGGCCCTCCCTAAGTGGTGAAGGGAAATTCTTCCAGAGGGCAGAAATTTGAGCAGTGCACCTGGCCATTCAGTTTGCCTGGAAGGATGAATGGCTAACTATGAGACTGTATGTTGATTCATGGGCTGTGGCTAATGGTTTTGGCTGGATGGTTAGGGAATTGGAAGGAACATAATTGGGAAATTGGTGACAGGGAGGTGTGGGGAAGAGTTATGTGGATAGACCTCTGTGAATGCACCAGGAAAGTAAAGATAATCATGTCTCATGTGAATGCTCACCCAAGGGTTACCTCTGAAGAGCAGGATTTTAATGATCAAGTGGTAAGATGACATGCACTATGGACACTAGTCCTCCTCTTTCCTCTGCCACTCCTGTCATTGCCCAATGGGCACATGACCAAAGTGGACATGGTGACAGTGATGGAGGTTATATACAAATGCAGCAACATGGACTTCCACTAAGCAAGGCTGACTTGGCCACTGCCACTGCTGAGTGCCCCATCTAACAGCAGCAGAAGTCAACATTGAGTTCAAGATATGGGACCATTCCTCTGGAGATCAACCAGCAACTTGGTGGCAGGTTGATTACGTAGGGCACTTGCATCCTGGATGGGGCAGCATTGTGTTCTTACTGGAATAGACACCTACTCTGGATATGGTTTTGCTTTCCCTGCATGCAATGCTTCTGCCAAACCTACCATTTGTGGACTTACAGAATGCCTCATCCACCAGCATCACATCCCACATAGCATTGCTTCAGATCAAGGAACGTACTTCACCTCAAATGCAGTGCGGCAATGGGCCCATGCCCATGGAACTATGGGTCATATCATGTTCCTCATTATCCTGAAGCAGCTGGCTTGATAGAAGTGAGTCTAAAGACTCACTTATGGTGCCAGCTAGGGGCAACACTTCTCAGGTTTGGGGGAATGTTCTCCAGGAGGCTGTGAGTGCTCTATTTCTCCAATAGCCAGGATTCATGGATCCAGGAACCAAGGGGTGGAAGCTGGAGTGGCACCACTCACTATTACTCCTAGTGATCTAATTGCAGCACTTTTGCTTCCTGTTCCAGCAACCCTGTGTTCCTCAGGCCTGGAGGTCCTGGTTCCAAAGGAAGGAACTCTCCCTCCTGGAAACACAGGATGGATTCCATCGAATTGGCAGCTCAAATGCCCCCTGGCCATTTTGGTCTCCTCATGCCTTTGTATCAACAGGTCAGGAAGGGTGTCATTTTACTGAGTGGTGTGATTGATCCTGATTACCAAGGCAAAATTGGACTGGTGCTACATAATGGAGGCAAAGGAGAGTATGTCAGAAATCCAGGAGATTCCCTAGGCCATCTCTTAATACTACCATGCCCTGTGATTAAAGTAAATGGTGAACTACAGCAACTCAATTCTGTCAGGACTGATAATGATCCAGATCGCTCAGGAATGAATGTCTGGGTCTCCCCACCGGACAAAGAACCATGATCAGTTGGGGTGCTGGATGGATGAGGGTAGAGGAAATACAGAATGGGTGGTGGAAGAAGGTAGTTCTACCTATCAGTTATGAACAAGTGATCAATTATAAAAGCAAACTTTGTGGTTATCAGTATTTCATATATATATATATATATGATCAATACATATGATGTTAGGTATAACTCTGGTTTCATTAATGTCTAGCAATTACATATGGCTAAAGAACTGTGTGAAAGTTTAAAGTTGGCAGGGGGTGGACTATGATAGGTTTATTGTGCTAACTAGGCTTCAGTAGGAACATGTGGGGGGAGTTTAATCAGGTCATAGCTTGATTGGAGGATGATGAGATAAATGGCTTTCCAAGGCTGGGGGCCTTCTCTCTTTCTCCTTGCTAATTGGACTAGCATACCTGCTGCTTGAATTAGTTCTTTGCCTCAGCCGTGTGGTGTATTACCCATGGGTTGAACCAACCCATGGATTATGTCCCTCCTTCTAGACTTGTTTCGCCAAGCTGCGGTGATTGTTGTTGACCTGAGTACATCACTGGAGCTAGAGACCCCATCAGGGCCTGCTTTTCTATACTCCCTTGCTACTGACTATTGCTGTCCCACCCTGCCTATCTTGCCTGAAGGCAGACTCTGCTTTCTGCTTCCTTACATTGGAAAGCAGTCCATGTGAATTGAAGGACCTTCCATATATTAACTGTTCCATGAAAGTAAGTTGAACTGAGCCTTCTGTAATGCTGTGTGAACTAATTATCCTTTCTTTTCCTTCTTGCTATATGTACAGAGGTGTCCTGGTTTTGTTTCTCTAGAGAACCCTGCCTAACACACTCACTGTTTTTGATATGAGGTTTATATTCTTGCATATTGATATGTGCCTATAGTTTATCCATTTCCTTGCTATATTAAATTACCGATTTTTTTCAAATGTCCATCCAACATTTATTTAAAATATAAACTCGCTGCTTTTGAATCAATTCCAACTCACAGTGATTTTATAGGATGGGGTAGAACTGTTTTCAAGACTGTAACTCTTTTTTTAACCCTTCACAGTATTTTATTTATTTTATTGGGAGCTCTTACAGGTATCATAACATTCCCTTGTTCAATCACATCAAGCGGTATTATATGCTTGCTACCACAGTCAGCCCCCAAATATTGTCTTTCTTTTTGAGCTCTTGATATCAGCTACCCTTATCCCTTTCCTCTTCCCTACTCCCCCCAGGAACTCTTTTCTATTTCTTTATTTTTGCTGCATCTTACACCATCCAATATAGCCATTCACATACAGTTCTGTTGTTTGCTCCTCTAAAGTGGGGTTATACAATCAGCAATGCCATCAGCTCCCCCTTACCCTCAGTCCCACACAGACACACACATTTCCCATTCCCTCAGGAAACCATTACCCCACTAACTATTTCTGAAGGGTTATCTATCTTGGCTTTCATGTATCAAACGACCTGAATTACACAAATGATCATACACAAGTCTAATGTGATTAATGAGGTAAAAACATAATAGTAAGGGGAGTAAATATTAAAGAACTGGGGGATGGCAATGTGTTTCAGCAAGCTTGCACTTTCTCCTTTGGAGCAGTTTGTGGTTTGAAACTGCTGTCCTTTCAGTTAGTAGCTAAACAATTAGCACTATGCCATCAGGGCTGATTGTCTTTAAATTAAGAGATTTTATAATAGATAAAAAAGTTTTCAATGAAGTTTTTAAAAAGAACCCCTTTTGTTGTTCGTTCACAATTGTTTTATTTCCTCAGAACATGTTTTAAAGGTCCATGTTATGACTTACATCAAGACTTCATTTCTCTTTATAGCAGAATAATATTTCAAAGTATGTATGCATCTCACTTTTTCTATTTATTTAATGGATGGTGTACACTTTTGACTATTTTAAATAGTGCTACAATGAGCTGTTTTTAAGAACAGCATTGTTGGCATACAACTAATGTACTTTATAATTCAATGTTTTAAATATATTTAAAGTAGTGCAATCATCACCACAATCAACTTTAGAACTCATTATTATTAGCTTTCCATTATTACACCACCACCCCTGCCTTAATTCTAAACAATTGTTAATATAGTTACTATCTCTATGGATCACTTTATTGTATCACAAATTTGATTATATTGTAATCTATCCATCCATTTTATTGTGGATATATTTTAAGTGTTTCCATTTTTTTGGTTATTATGAGCAGTGATGCTATGAGCTGTCTTGTGGCTGTTGCCTGGTGCGCATACACACTAATTTCTTGATGCCACTTAGGAGTAGATTTACAGGGTATGTCTAGGGTCAACTTTACTGAGTACAGGCAGTTGCAAGCATATGTCTGACTTACAGACACTTCTACTTGCTTGTTGAAGTTAAATACATTTGCTCTCATAAAATTACTGCACCAATTCCTGATAGCAACAATTCCTTTATCAAAATCACCTTCAATTTCTGCTTGTGTACTGTTTAAAGGATTGAGAAGACTTTGAATATTTTTGTGAATTAACCTCATGGTTATGTAGGCATATCTGAATAGAATGATTCCATAGGATTTATGAAGTTGCAAATCTTTATGGAAGCAGACTGCTTTATCTTTCTCCTATGGAGTTGTTCGTGTGTTCAAACCGCCAACCTTGAGGTTATAGACCAATACTAAACCTATTGAACCACTAAGGATCCTTTTTTTCTCGGACAACAGTAAAGTTAAATGAAAAACATGTACACCTTTTCCAGCTCTAATACAAATTATAAAAGACTTAAAAGCATAATTAGAGTTAGAAACACACCTCATTTGTAACATAGAGACTGCCCGTGATGCTTGTTAATGGTTGTGCATTCTCACCAACAGTGGAAGAGTCTTTTTTTTTTTTTAATAGCAAGTTTCCCAAGAGTCAGTTTTAAGAGACTTTCCATCATTGGAGGGAGAGGGACAATGATTACAATCAGTCCCTGTAAAATGAAACACATGAGAGCAGGAAATAGCTTAAGTAAATCTTTCTGACAAGAGAGTAAATTTTAAAGAAATTTATTTTAAGATTATAAACCTTGGGAGAATTTAATTAAAGTTTGGAAGAGATTACAGCCCAAATTTTTAGGAACTGAAATTCTCCTTTCAAATTAATTCTTCTTCTCCTCCATTTCTAATTTATCAGCCGACTTCTGCTGCTTTGATAGTGCTGCTGTGATTTTCTACTTGGCGGCTATTTTAATCCCAAGGGGATACATTTACTAAGCAGTGGCCTTATACGCGTGAAGCCAAGCTCACACTTTATAGTAAGTAGAATTTCTAAGGCTGTCGTAGGTACTGGATTAGGAGCATGGTCAACTCTTTAATCTCGGAAAAATAATTTAGGATTACATAAAGGAGAGGGCTTCAAAAAGGTAGTAGAATTATTAATTTTGTTATCCTTTAATTCCAGTTCTTCCACAAACTTTTTGAATCTTCTCACATATATAAAATTTATCAGGAAGGTCATGATCTGCCCCCTTATCTTCTTGAAGAAAACACCTTAGCATGTAAAATGAAGTGTCAAAATTTAAGATTGTTATCAAACATGATTAGAGAAATTACAGGAAACATTCTCAAAGTTATGTCCTCTTTAGTTTTTAGAGCAATGGGCATATTGAAATGAATTTCAAAGGAAATAACTTGGAATTTAAAATATTAATTTTTATTATGAGTTTGAAAAAGGATTTTGTTGCATCTGATTAGGTGTTTAGTTCTTCACACTAATCATTCATGTGCATTAGTTAGATTAAATTGATCAAAATGATGCTTCTTCATATCTGACTACATTGAGGTATTTTTTGGGTTCAATGGGAGGTGAGGAAGATACATATGGGAGGGCAAGCAGTAATAATAAATTGCAATTTCTACAAAAGAAGTTTCTAATCAAATGTTGAAAGGAGTAATATCTCCTTCCAAGAGTGTGCAAAATGAGCCCTTATAGCACAGTATGTTACTTGTTGTACTGCAAACTGCAAGGCTAGCAGTTCGAACCCATCAGCTTCTCCTTGGGAGAAAGATGAAGCTTCCTGCTCCTGTGAATATTTAGACCCTCAAACATCCCAGTGTGCAGTTCTACTCTGCCCTACAGGGGCACTATGAGTCAGAATCTACTTAATGGCAGTGAGTTTGGAGATTTTTTTTGGAGAGTGTGCAAATCTGAGTGTGCTCTTTCTTGTTTGAAAGGCAGGAGTCAGGATTGTGTTTATTGATCTATCTTTCTCTTTATCTAGTTATACAGATAGAGACAGAGATATGGATATAGGCACGGGCATGACCACAGACAGTGACAGATACAGAAAACTTCCTGAATTTGGCACAGATTCATATATATACCTATAAGTATAATATAGCTAAAACTATAGCTATAGCTGTAGGTATACATAGATATACATATAGGTATAGATATATGTTAGGTACCAGAGAATCCATTCTGAGTAATAGAAATACTATAAACCACAGAACTAAACACTGCTGAGTCTTGGGACATCTTCAAAACCATTGTTATGTTTGAGCCCATCCTTGAAGTCAATGTATCAATCTATCTTCTTGATGATCTTCCTCTTCTTTATTGACCTTCTACTTTACTGTGCATGATGTCCTTTTCCAGGGACTGGTCACTCTGACTGATAATATTCTGGTTGTAGACCAATAGGCTTGTTCTGGTCATCTATGGTATTTTCTGTTTTCTTTGTCATTACCATAATTCAAATGCTTCAATTCTTCTGCAGTCTTCCTTGCTCATTGTCCTCCTTTCATGTGCATATGATGTGGTTGAAAAGACCATGGCTTGGGTCCTGGGCACCTTAGTTGCCAAAGTGCCATTCTTGCTCTTCACACTTAGAGCAGATTTGCCCACTGAAATATATCTTTTGATATCCTGACTGCTGTTTCCATGAGCATTGATGTGGATACAAGCAAGATGAAATCCTTGACAACTTCAATCTTTTCTCCATTTATTATAATGTTGTCTATTAATGCAGTTGTGAGGATTGGGTGTTTTACATTGAGTTGAAATCAATACTGTATTAGGCCAGGTTGACTAGAGAAATAGATCCAGAAACACTGATAGAGGTATAAAAAGGAGCTGTATATCAAGAAGCAATTGTACATCAGGAAAATATCCCAGTCTAGTACAACTCAAGCCCTTAAGTCTGGTACTAGTCCAAAAGTCTCTCTTCTGACTCACTCAATCACAAGCAATGATGCTAATGCAGGAATATCAGTAACCAGTGGATGCAAAGTCATATGGATCCAATGGTGGTGGACACATTTCCAGGTTTCTGGCAGGTCTCAGTGTGGCTTTTCAACAGGAAGGTGAAGGTATAGAGAGAAAGTGACCCACCAGACAGCCATTTACCTTGGTGGCACCTGAAAATGAAGTCATCAAAGTGTGACTTGATTGACAGGTCAAGCTCCACCAGTATCTCCTTACAGGTACCATGTTGGCACACACCCAAAAAAATCCTAACTATCACAGTCCACTCCTTGCCAACTTGGCACTTATACACAGTTATTTAGCCATATATGATTTTTAAAACAAAGAAAATAGTAAAATCATATTTATGCTTAACAGAATAAAACTAAAATGCCTACAGCCCCATTTAAACATAATAGTCCATAAGTGAATAAAACAGAAATATTCCATACTTAGCAATTGCAATTATGTGAACACCTACACTATAATCCTATCAAAATATTTCCCCACCCATGAAAGTTTGTAAGCCAACCACTTCATGCCTCTTCCCTACCCCAATTTTGGGTATCTAATTTATTGCCCATTTCTATCAGCCTACTACTCTGAGGAGACAAGCATGTTCTTTGATATGAAGAATCTTCATTCCAATTGGAAGTTTGTGAGTCTGCATCCACTAACAAAGTCAAAATCAGGACAGTTTGACCATAAAGTCAGCAGCAATATGCACCAAGTCACAGGCTCAAACATTTTATCTTCATCTACTAGGGTTATGGTCAACTCAATGTGGGCTGCTTTGCTTAGCCTCACAAAGGGTGCCCATTGAATGCCTCACCTTTTGACCATGGGCCCCTTCCCATATTCTCAGCAACCCTAGCCCCCTTGGGCTAGATCATGCCATAGGCTCAGGTTCACCATAACTTTCCTCTAGTTCTTTTTTTAAAATCATTTTATTGGGGGCTCATAAAATTCTTATCACAATCCATACATACATCCATTGTGTCAAGAACATATGTACATTTGTTGCCATCATCATTCTCAAAACATTTGCCTTCCACTTGAGCCCTTAATATTTGCTGCTCATTTTCCCCCTCCCTCTCGAATCCTCCCTACCTCATGAACCCTTCATCATTCATAAATTCTTATTATTTTGTCATATATTACACTGTCCGATGTCTCCCCCCACCCTGCCTTCTTCTCTGCTGTCCCTCCCCCAGGGAGGAGGCTATACATAGATTCTTACAATCAGTTCCCCCTTTCTACCCCACATTCTCTCCTCCCTCCAGGCATTTACACTCTCACCACTTGTCCTGAAGGAGTCATCTATCCTGGATTCAGGGCTCTAGATTTTTTTGAAGCTTCAGGAGCAAACCTCTAGTTCAAAATTCAAAATGGTAAAATTTTTTCTTTTTACCCTTTTTCCCCTTCCACTCTGCCAGTAGCTCTGTCAGTCTTTTCAAATACAAATGTCCTGAGCACTCAAGACATTGGGTGGGGCTGATCTTTTCAGAGCCTTCTTTGCAGGTGTGTCCTATACCCATTTAAAGATCCAATTTATTTATGAAGGCAGTGGACTTATACTCTATTTTCATATTTTTCAACAATCATTTCTATCACATATTATAACAATAACAAAAAGCAGAAGAAATCAGTATAAATCTAGTACAGCCAGATCCTAAACTCTATTCTTAAAACTGAGATTCAACCCTTTCTTACCTTAACTATCCAATGCATATGCAATATGACCTTAGGGCCAGGTCTTTTGTCAGCTATTTTGACTAAGCAGCATGGTCTCAGAAGAGAAGTTCAAGGGGGCAATGTGGACCCCCCCAGAACTCAAAATGTACATTTATCACATTCATTTCACCATTTCAGACAGGCATAACCAAAGAAAACTTCTAGGACTCAAAACCTTCACTTCCCATGTCCTTTCCAGAAAATAATCCAGTAAACAGCGTGGCTCTATCTGACCTCTGTCTAGCGAAAGAAGAAAAACTACCATAAGGCAGAGGTCAGACAAGCATCCACTCTCCATCTTCATGATTTGTTTCTCTACTACCCCACTCCCAAGGTACCATAATGGCTTAGGCTGGGTTGCCTAGAGAAACAAACCCAGAGACGCTCATATATGTATAAGAAAGAAATATTATATCAAGAAATAATTGTACTTCAGGAAAACATCCTAGCCCCATCCAACTCAAATGCACAAGTCTGATACTAGTCCATCAGTCCCTCTTCAGACTCACACAGTCACAGGCAATAATACCAAATGTGGGACTATCACCAGGTGGTAGGTGCAAAGCCTTGAAAATCCATTGGTGGTGAACGCATCTCCAGGATTCTAGCACGTCTCAGCATGGCTCATCAATAGGATGGTAAAGGCAGATAGAGAGAATGGCATGCCTCCAGAGAGCCATTTACCTTGGTGGCACCTGCAAATGAAGTCATCAAGTTTGATAGAATAAATTCAACCCAGATCTTTTTGCATCTTTTTGCAGGTGCCATGTTGGCACAAAAACCAAAACAAAACATAATGATCACACATACTGAAGACTGCAGTCTTTGTTCTTCATCAGCAAGTACTTCTAATCCTCCTGGCTTCAGCAAGCACAATTGTGTTGTAAACATTTTGAAGATTATTAATAATCTTATCTCTAATAGTGATACCATCTTCTTATAGTTCAGTATCTCATATTATTATTTGCTCAGCATACAAATTGAATAAATATCTTGAAAGGATATCACCCCTTATGCATACATTTCCTGATATATATATATATATATATATGATCCTGACATAAAATTTACATGCTAGTGCTTAATTGAGCCTAGCAATCTGAGGGGGAGGAAAGAACGACAAGGGAGAAGGAAAGAAATAAAAAGTAGTGTACTGCTCAGCTGGTTATATCCTTATGAGCAACACAGCTTAGTCATGTCACACATTTCCAGAGAGGTCATCTGGAATTACTTTGTATTAGAAAAACCCCATTAGGATAGAAGAAAATAGAGGGTAATGGATTCGTGTGACAGTTTCTATGTGATCATATCCTGTTTTCCATTGGCTGTAGTTTTCTCTTCAGGCTGCTAATCCCTCTGCATTAGTTGTATTAGTCAGTCCTTGCTGTGAATGCTGGAAAACACAGAACCAATGTCCTTTGTTTATTCTCAGACTGGAAGGGCTGTGGAAGTCAGAGCTTTGTGGGAAGATTAAATTTGGCTACAGGGTGGATTTGGCCTATAGGCTTAAAGTAGGGGGTGGCTGGGAATAAGCAACAATATTAAGAGAGAAGCTAATTGAGCAGAATGGGGCCATCTGGATGAGGAGATGCTTTAATGGGCTGAACTTACCTATCCATTGCATCTATTGATCTAGGCAATTTATACATGTGAAGCTAGAGTGACTTCTTCAGTGGCCTTGGGATTTCCATAGTTAATTTGCTGTGCAAAGCACCTCAGAGGAGCTCCGGTGGGGTCCTAACTGCAAAGTCAGTAGTTTGAAACCACCAGCTGCTCCATGGAAGAAAGACAGGGCTTTCTCCTCTATTAAAGATTTAGTCTCGGAAACTCAAATGGGCAGTTTACTTTGTCCTAAAGGGCTGCTATAAATCAGACTTGTCTCATGTGAGTTCTTTTTAAAAATTACCTCAAGAAAATCTGAATCCAAATATTCCGAATGCCTCTCTCATTTTGTATAACCAGAACCACAGGGTGTGCTAGTGCAAATTTTCATGAGCCTACTTGTCTATCTTTGGGGAAGAGAGTTGGACAATAAGACCACGAGAAAGATGAGAAGCCAATGGGGAGATGGACCAATTAGATGATAGATTTAATTTCAATCAAATGGTTTTTCTCTCATAATTTGAGTACTCGTGCATAGGAAGAAGTACTCAGGTGCTCATGCGGGAGATAGAGCTAAAATTTGCATGGGTCTCCAGAAACTGACTTAGCTGCTAAAGTGTTATTCAATGAGGTATTGGCCAATGTCATTTCAATCACTATTGAAACCAGAGAGCTCCTTTAGTCAAAGCTCTTCCAGGTTAGGTAGGGTAAGGGTCTGGGTGATCACACTGTGTGCATTCTGGCATGTCCATTTATGTCAATCTAGGTGGACTACAGAAACAAATCCAGGGAGACTCATATATGTAGAAGAAAGATCTTTATTCACAAGAGCAGTTGAATATTGAGAAAACATCCCAGTGCAATCCAGATCAACTCCATAAGTCTGATATTAGCCCATATGTCTGATACCTAGCTATAAAGTCCTATTCAAACTTATGAAACACATGCAATGACACTGAATGCAGGAAGATCACAGGCCTGTGGGTGGAAAGTCTTGTGGATCCAGTGGCATTGTAAGCATCTCAGCACTGGCAGGGGTCTCCACTTGGCTTCTCTGGCTCCAGAGGTCTGGCTCCATCAGCCTCTCTCCATGTGTCTTCTCCACAGGATGTCTGGCAGGGATGAGTATGTGTCCTGCTCCAGCGAGCTCTTTATGTCCTTAGATTCTCCAAATGAGGTAATTAAGCTACTACCTGAGTGATCGGCTAGACTCCACTCCTTCACTCTGAATCCTCAAATTGACACCAGATCATGTAACTACCACACCATTCATGACTCATTTTTGATGAATAGTATGGATATGAGAGCAAGACTTAAGTTCTAGACCCTGATGAATCCAGACAAATGATATAGAATTCCAGGTAAGATTTCAATCTTTAGTTTGGGACTGAGGCCAATATTAGGTCTTAAGGTAAAGGGAAGAAAACAAGGGTGAATTCTTGGAGATCCCCCTTTCATTCAAGTATACTACATATTTAAGCACCTATTTTACTCCATGATACTACCTGCTAGTGTGATTGGAGAGTGAGTTGATTTAATTTTTTTAAAGCTAAATGAAGTTAGAAGTTTTATAAAAGATTTTGAGATAGAGAATATGCTTATTATGCTGTTTTAAGATAATATGCATACTTTAAATCCCTAATATATCCTTTAAAAAAGTTTTATTGGCACTTAATCCACCTATTCAGTAGTTCAATCTTGTCAAGAAGAGTTGTACAACCATTACCACAATCAATTTTAGAACACTTTGACCCCTCATGGTTAACTCATTTTTAAAATGAATTGTACAATCTCCATCACTTCTAGTGCTCCTTCCCCACTCCCGCATATATTGTTTGCTCCCCTCACCCCTCACCCCCCATCCCACCAACCCTACCTCCCCAATAAACCTTGCATGAGTTCTTATCTAGACCTTCTGTGCTCCACACACTGGAAAACCCAACAGAAACAAAATAAATTGGTAAGGATTATTATAGCTTATTTCTTGAAAAAAGAAAAAAAAAAAACAACAACCAACCAACCATATGTTATGAAGTTGGCATTTGTAGATTCTAGCAACCTTATATAAATGTCATTATATTTGCATATAAAAACACCGGGAATTCCCATTTGGAATCTTTATAGACACTTGCTTTTAAACATGTACACTGGATGGACACAGTGGCTGTAAAGAGGAGCTCAAACCCAAGCAGCATTGGCAGGCTAGCCCCACACCAGGGAGTGTTCCTTCTGGTGTGCCTGGGGCTGAGTCCGCACCAAACAACAACAACCCTCTTATTTTTCAGGTTTGCTTAAAATGTCAAAATAGTATTTTCTCTGAAAATATTGGATAAGAAGAACTTAGTAATAACCCTCCTCATTTTCAGAAGGACATCATTCTTGGTAAAGAGGAGGGGCAGCCAAAAAGAGCAAGATTTACAGCAAGATGGAGTGACCATTGTGAAGATGGTGCAGGACGAGGCTGGGGTTCTTTCTCTTGTACGTAGGGTCATTATGAGTCAGGTTCAACTCAACAGCACCTAACAACAACCGATATAATTGAGCCACTTAGTTCTTTTCATGTTATTGTACATGTATTTCCCTTTCAAGAGTAAACATTTTGTTTGTGCAAGGATTCCCAGGAAATAGCAGGGGCCAAATATTTGTTCAAAGCCCTTTAACCAATTAAAATACACTATGTACAAAATGATGCACTTCTGGAATTTCAGGTTAAAATGTTTTTCTTTCTTGAATTTTAAGACTAAACTTTTTTACTTAGAAATAGGAAACTGTCTCTTGGGGGGGAAAACCCATTGTTGGCATTCTTGGGTACTTTAACGAATTACATCTGTCTTCTGACTAAATTGGAATGAAATGATCTTTCTTAAAAAGATGACTAGAACACAGAATTTGTGATAATGGACTTGCAAATTTGTGTCCAATTCCCCCGTTTTCCTGCCTTGCATATGTTCCCAATCTTTATTCTAGAAAAGTCCCTTTGAAAAGTTTTCCCTCTCTTGTTTCTGCTTTTCCACATGCAGCAGCGGCACATCGTTCCTCTGGCAGCTGTTTTGCTTTGCTCTAGTGCGCCCTTCATCGTTGATCTGTTCTCCCTCCTCTCCGATCGCAGCCGGCCATGGGCAGAACAGCTTAGAAACCACTAGAGTGGCAAAACAGAGCAGCTGCTGGGGGAGCAGAGCATGGTATTTGGGAAATGAGAGTGGGGACTCAACAAACACACTGATGTACCTCTTCAGGTGAGAATATTTGACCCAGAAATTTTTAGATGTGTAACTAATTCTTGAGATTGGCAAATAGATCTAGTTTGGCAGGGTGATTCTGCCTCTTGTATTCTTTTCTACCTGACTCGTCTCCATTTTTAATAGTGAAGGAAAGAGTCCATGTTTTGACTACAAAGGGAATATTATTTTAAGCAAGACTTGGATATTATATAATCAGAATATTTCATAAGTGCCAATTTCACCAAATTGGTAGGAATGGGGGTGGGGATTAAGATATAAGTAGGTCCCTTGAAACCGCTGCCTCTGAGTAATTACATTCTTTGCCTTTCTGTGTCACTTGATTGAATCCTTTGGGATTCACATTCCTTAAGACATTTTACAGCTCCAACAATCTCGTTTTATCTCTTTTCTCCTGTGGATGCTTAAAACCATTGCATTTATTTGCTGGGATTTCAGCCAGAATCACATGTTGTAATTAAAATGGTTTTACATGAATCTTCTGCATCTGTGTAGTGATGTCTACTGTAGTCAAACATGCCTATTTGTGAGATCTTCTTGATTTTATATATTGGTAACATTCCAGTAATTCTATAGAGTAGTATATTATAATTCTAGAATGGCAGGGGTCGGGATCCATCATCTTCAGTTGATAGACAATGGACATTAATCTCAAAGAGGAAAATTGTGGTGCTCCAGTGCTTTTAGTTTGCTGTCACAGAGAAGGAATAAAATAAGCCCATACATGTATAACTGCATTCCTGCTCTTTGATGATTTTGAAACACATTTGGTCTTTCAGCTGCAACTTATTGCTTACAATGCATATTTAAAGAAATAAACATTTTGGATTTCAATGGATAAACTTTTTTGAAACACTACAAGAATGGTCAAAATCCTTTTAGGTCATTGACTTGAGATCCAAATGGACAAAAATTACAAGATAGATAATTTAAGAACCCAGTGCTATGGTTTTTAGTGACTTTACATTTTGTTATTTATTTATTTATAATCATTTTATTCGGGGCACATGCAACTCTTATCACAATCCATACATACATCAGTTGTGTAAAGCACATTTGTACATTCATTGCCCTCATCATTCTCAAAAGATTTGCTCTCCACTTAAGTCCCTGGCATCAGGTCCTCATTTTTCCCTTCCCTCCCTGCTTCCCCCTCCCTCATGAACCCTTGATAATTTATAAATTCTTATTTCATCATATCTTGCCCTGTCTGATGTCTCCCTTCACCCACTTTTCTGTTGT
Source organism: Tenrec ecaudatus (assembly GCF_050624435.1). Classification (NCBI taxonomy): domain Eukaryota; kingdom Metazoa; phylum Chordata; class Mammalia; order Afrosoricida; family Tenrecidae; genus Tenrec; species Tenrec ecaudatus. The sequence continues at coordinate 48,917,714 of NC_134534.1, forward strand.
CCCCCCCCAGGGAGGAGGTCACATGTAGACACTTGAAATCGGATCCCCCTTTCCATTCTACCCTTCTTCTGCCCTGCCAATATCACCACTCACACCACTGGTCCTAAAGGGATCATCCTCCCTGGATTCCTGTGTTTCCTGTTCCTATCTGTACCAGTGTCCATCCTCTGGTCAACCCAGACTTGAAGGTAGAATTGGGATCTTGATAGTGTGTGTGTGTGGGCGGGGGGAGAGGGGGAGGGTGGCAGAGAAGGCATTTAGGAACTAGAGGAAAGTTGTATTTTTCATTATTGCTACATTGCACCCTGACTGGCTCGTCTCCTCCCCGAGACCCTTCTGTAAGGTGATGTCCAGTGGCTAGAAATGGGCTTTGGGTCTCCACTCCATACTCCCCGCCCTCATTCACTGTGGTAAGATTTTTTGTTCTGATGATGCCTGATACCTGATCCCTTCGATGCCTCATGATCACATGGGCTAGTGTACTTCTACCATGTGGGATTTATTGCTTCTGAGCTAGATGGCCGCTTGTATACCTTCAAGCCTTTAAGACCCCAGATGCTATATTTTTGATAGCTGGGCACAATCAGCTTTTGTCACCACATTTCCTTATGGACCCATTTGTCTTTCGTAATCTTACCATGTAGGTGAGCACACAATGATATGCTTTTTCTTTCTTTGATGCCTGATAGCTGATCCCATTGACACCTTGTGATCACACAGGCTGGTGTGTAACTTCCATGTGGGCTTTGTTGCTTCTGAGCTACATGGCCCGCCTATTTACCTTCAAGCCTTTAAGACCCCAGATGCTATGTCTTGATAGCCGGGCACCATCAGCTTTCTTCATCACATTTGCTTGTTCACTCACTTTGTCTTCAGCGGTTGTGCCGGGAAGGTGAGCATCATAGAATGCCAATTTAATAGAAGAAAGTAATCTTGCATTGAGGGAGTATGTGAGTGGAGGCCCAATGTGAGTGCTACCTTAATACTAAACCTATAAATATATGCATATAGATCTATTTCCCCATCCTCATATATAAATATATTTGCATATGTACATGTCTTTATCTAGACCTCTATAAATGCCCTTTGCCTCTATTTCCTTTGACTTTCCTCCTGCCTCACTATCATGCTCAGTCCCCACCAGGGTTTCAACAATTTCTCTTGGTTACATTACCCTTATCATGCCCTACCAGGCCTCCCGCACCCTCCTCACCACTGATTTGGATCACTTGTTGTTCCCTTATCCCTGGGCTTGTTAACACCACTTCTTTTCTCCCCACCTCAGCCTCTCCCATGTCCCCCTGGAACTGTCAGTCCCGGTGTTTTCTCCTCCAGAGTGTTCATACAACCTATCTTATTTAGACAGACCTGCGGAGAAAATAATATGCATAAAAACAAGACAGAACAAAACCAAGCAACAATATACAACAAACCAATGACAAAAAAAACCCCAAAACACAACAAGAAAGAAAAGCTTGTAGTTAGTTCAAGGATTGTTTGTTGGCCTTTAGGGGTGTTTCTAGTCTAGTCTGTTGGTTCCAGTCCAGTCTGTTGGGGCACCACGCCCTGGCCCCAAAGTCCACCTTCAGCATTCCCTGGGGATCTCGCCACCTCATTCCCTTGCTGTTTTCTTGCACCCCCTTAATGTTTTGCCTCGGTGTGGCGGGATCACATTGGGTGTAATTTCCACGCGGTGTCTCTGGTGTTGTCCCCTATAGGGCTATGGGTCAGTGAGAGGGGCATCATGTCTCATTCGGTCTCTTTGTGGACTGGCTGCTCTAGTTGGGAAACATTGTCCTCACGGCCTGGTGGGCCAGTATGTGCTCCACTCTCTCCTCTTCCCCCTTCATCTGCTCCCATGTGCTCCAATCAAATATGTCCCTCTCCTGGACCTGCCGATTTAATGTCGTCCGTTCTTTGAAATAAATTCTTCTGGGGGTAGGGGCAGGTGTCCACTTAGTAGTTGGGGCTAGGGCCGGCCCCCCAGACCTCTCCACTTGTTTCCTACTCCACGCTGGCATGTTGCGTTCACATCTTAGAACACTGGGTTGAAGTCTGGTCCCTCTTTCCCTGTGGAGATATAAGCAATACCCTCCCCTTGGGTGGGTTAGTGCCCTGTGCCCCCTCTACCCATTTCTTTATTATTATTATTTCCTTTCCCCACCTCCTTTTTAGTTGTCTACCATGTGTATCCCTGTATTTGGTCTGCTCCCTGCCATATTACCTGGTCCTCACCCAGGAATGTTTGTATACAGTAGCTTTTTCCCTATACCTCTTTTGCATTTTTTTAAAGCTTACCTCAGCGGACCTTGACTTCTTTCCATCCTTAAACCAATGCTATCTTGGGGTCTGCTTTGTTCTTGTTGCCTTCTGGGTGAGGTTATTCCATGTGGCAGCCTCTTATTTATGCTTGGTGAGTGTTGCTTTTCTGCCCATATTGGGTCTGCAAGGATCTTTTGTAGGGCTGGGTTTCTTCTAATGTATTCTTTGACTTTTTCCTTCCCTGGGAAGACTCTTACTTCTCCATCTATTTTGATTGATAATTTTGCTTGGTAGAGTATTCTTTGGTTGCACTATTTTTCTTCAACTTTTGGAATATGTTACTCCACTCTCTCCTCTTCTTCATAGTTTTTGCTGACAGGTCTCAGCATATTCTTATTTGGGAACCTTTATATGTGATTGCTGGTTTTTCCCTAGCTGCTCTCATGATTTTCTCCTTTTCCTCAAAGTTGGATAGTTTAACTATTACGTGCCTTGGTGACTTATTTTGGGGATTCAGTCTAGTTGGTGTTCTTTCAGTCTAGCTGTTTTCATTCACTACTTTGGGGAAGTTTTCCTCCAAGAATTCTCTCACTATTGTTGCATATGACTTCTTTGTTGTGTCTTCCTCCAGTAAGCCAATAATTCTAATGTTCTGCTTCATAGCATCAAACATAGCTGTTAAGTTTTCTTCAGCTTCTCTGATGATCTTATTAGATTTTTGTTCATGTTTGTCAGTCTGCTTGGCTATCCTCCAAGTCATTGATGCAGTTCTCTGCTTCCTCTAGTCGATTCTCGAGGGCCATATTTCTGCTACTGGTTTTCGTTATTTCCTCCTAAGTTCGTTTCGCTTGGTGTTTGGCTTTTATTTCCTGTATTTCCCCTTGGTGTATGGCCTTTTTCTCCTCTATCATTTCATCCTTTTTCTGTATTGTTTCCCTCATATACTGTATGACTCCAAGTAGCATTCTGAAAATTTCTTTCTGTGGCAGTTCAATGTCTGCTTCTTCTATGAATGTTGTTATGTTCGGGATATCTTCTGCCATTGCCTTTTGTTTCTCCCATTTTTTCATTGAGGTCATTGGGGCTGATGCTGTTTACATTGAGTTGTTTTAGGGGAGCCAGGTGCCATTTTTTCAGGGCGTCTAAGAGCACTGACTCTCTCTGGGAGACTTGTAGGAATGCTTCTTCAAACTGCCTACAGCTAATTTCACTACAGAATTAACCTACCACTTTATCCTCCTGTGGCTTCCCTATCAGGGGAGTGCCCCAGAAGTCTGGTGGGTTGCTTTGGTATTGTGGATGTTGGGCAGAGGTTCCTGTAGCAGCTTGGAATATTGAGTAGTGTTGGCCAAACTACCTTAGGACCCCAGGCACACAGGCAGCAATTCCCAGGTAAGAAATTGGACAGAGTATCCCCTGGTGGAGGTCAGCAGGGCTTTGCTTAGCCTCGGACTAGCTACACAGGGTGGAGCTCACCTAGCTGGTTGTGGTGCAGGCATAAATGCCCTAGGCTAAGAGGAGTAGTCTGGAGGTCAGCAATGGAGGGTGAGAGAATAGGAAAGAGACAAAGAGGAGGGGGAAAAATTAAAAAGCATGCCCACTGAGCCTGTGCAGGGATATAGTGAAGAGATGGAAACAGATGGAACAATGTAGTTGAGTCCTGATCCTACAAATGGAGCTGCAATGGTTCAGTCCCTGCCCCGAGGCTGTGGCAGCAAGCCGTGTTGTGTTGAGACAAAGCCCATTCACAGCCCTGCAAGTCTGTGGGCAGATAAAGAGAAGAGATGGAAATAAAAGTAATAATGTAGCAGAACGCCAATCCCTGCCTGTAGAGCTGCAAGGATCCAGTCCCTGCCCAGAGGCAGGTGGTGGCCAACTGTGGCTGTGTTGAGACCAAGCCCCCTATGGGCTCCAATTGGTCCTGGATCCAGCAGAGACAGTGGCAAGGTCAAGGTCAAGCCCCAGCCAGCCTCCACTGAGGTAAGCCAAAGCCCCCTCAAAACCCGGTGTGTCTGTGCCTACTTATCTTTATGATGCTCCTCCGGTATTCCAGCCGCATTGAATTTCCCTCTAAGGAACTCTCCTGGGCTGAATTCTGCATCGTCCCTCTGGTATGTGTCACTCAGTCACCATCTTCCCGGAAGACCAAGAACCCAGTATTAATGCCTTCGTCTTTCTCTGGAGTTAGAAAGAAGTAAAATGCATACCTTGTTCTACTATTTTCTATATTCATTCAACAACATTTATGAGTATTGACTGTCTATCAGGTAACACATATTGTGCTAGATTATATGCAGCTACAGGAATAATTAAGTCTCCTTTGGAAAAATTACCATTAGGCTCACACAGACTTTGGTTTAACCACAATCATGGTATAGCATGTCCAAAGGAATCCTGGTGGTATAGTGGCTATATATTAGCCTGGTAATTTTTAGGTAAGCATTTTGTAACTACCAGCCATTCTATTAGAGAAAGGTGAAGTGTTCTACTTCTGTTAGGATTTATAGCCTCAGAAATGGCGCTAAGAATTGGAATTAACTCATTGGAGGCGAGTTTGATTTTTATGACCAAAGATAGAAGAATTCCAGAATCCTATAATAATGTGGACTAACAACGAATAACAGAAATGCCTCATTGAGATTACATTTGAATTGTGATTGAAGAAAGAATATTTATCAGGAAAAAGAATGGATTGAGTATAAATGGAAATGCAAGCAGAGTGATGAACATCAAGGGCACAAAATTTGTGAAAGAAAGATCAGTTCTGAAGCTTATAATGACTTTTTAGTTTTTTAATTCCATCTTAGGCTGGATTCTTGATATGCAGAAACAGTGATATATATAGATACATATATTTTACACTGTTGTAGAAGTGAGCCAGTCCAAATCCAGGCAAGTTAGGCCAGAGATTTCTTCTAACTCACATAAATAAGTTGACGAACTCAAGATGAGCAGGAAGACCTTTGGCTGGTGGCTGCAGAGGCAAATGAATCCAAGATCATCAGGTTAGGATTGTAGCTGTAGAGATGAATGCATCCAAAGTTGATAGGTAAGATGGCAGGCTGCTGATGACTCCTAGGTTTGGCAAGCAGTATGGTGGGCTGTTTTCTCAAGTCCAAAGAAAGAGAAGTTGATGAACCAGGTGCAGGTTCTGGACCCAGCAAAAAGCAAGGGCTTTAGTAAGGGTATTGAATCCCATCTTAATCTTATTATAAATGATTGACTGTGATTACATTGTAGTATGTCTGGTTATGGTTTAGTAGGTGTTAAGTGTCAAACTGTGAGAATCCTGATCCAGTCTAGTTGATGCAAAACCTAACTAGCTCAGATTCCAAAACAGGTAACCTTGATAGATTTTCTTGAAGGAGATAGGTCGCTTAGTATAAAGAATATTTAAGAAAATTAAACCTTCATTAGTGATCAAAAGGCCAGGAAAATTGTACTGGGAAAATTTTTTACCAACACAGTAATGCAACAGCTTATATTTTGAGGGCAGCAAGGGCAGTGCTATAATAATTTTGGTGGGAAACCTTACTCCATCATCCCTACTGTTCAGATCTTTCTCTGTAGGATTTCTGTTTGTTCCTCAAACTCAAACAACGTTGAAAAGGAACACAATTTGAGTTTCTTAAGGATGTCAGGCTGTTATTTCAATGTGATGTAAATAGAAGAGCCAAACCTTTTCCCCCGTCTGTTTGAAAGCATTCTTTTATTTATTTATTTAAAAAATAATTTTATTGGGGACTTATACAACTCTTATCACAATCCATACACCCATTCATTGTGTCAACCACATTTGTACATTTGTTGCCATAATCATTCTCAAAACATTTGCTTTCCATTTGAGCCCTTGGTATCAGCTCCTCATTTTTCTACTACTCCCCCCTCCCTCATGAACCCTTGATAGTTTATAAATTATTATTAGTTTGTCATATCTTATACCGTCCGATATTTCCATTCACCCACTTCTCCACTGTCTGTCCCCCAGGAAGGAGGTTATATGTAGATCCTTGTACTGTTTCCCCTTTCTACCTCACCTACCCTCCACCCTCCTGGCATCACCACTCTCACCACTGGTCCTGAGGGGTTCATCTGTCCTGGATTTCCTATGTTTTCAGTTCCAATCTATACCAGTGTACATCTAGCCGATTCGTAAGGTATAATTTGGATCATGATAGTGGGCGGAGAGGAAGTATTAAAGAAAGTTGCATGTTTCATCATTGCTATGCTGCACCCTGACTTGCTCATCTTCTCCCCATTTCCCTCTGTAATGGGATGTCCAATTGCCTACAGATGGGCTTTGGTCCCCATTCTGCACTCTCCCTCATTTACAATGATATGATTTTTTTGTTCTTTGATGCCTGATACCTGACCCTTTTGACACATCATGATCACACAGGCTGGTGTGCTTCTTCCAGGTGAGTTTTGTTGTTTCTCGGCTAGATGTCTGCTTGTCTATATTCAAGCCTTAAAGACCCCAGACTCTATATCTTTTGATAGCTGGGCAGCATCAGCTTTCTTCACCACATTTACTTATGCACCCACTTTTCTTCACTGATCATGTCAGGACAGGCTGGTGAGCACAGACCTTTTTGAGGACTGGTTAGAGAGATGGAAACACTATCTTCAGGTGTGTCTAGATCTAGATGGAGACTATGTTGAAAAACAATGGCTTCACAATTTGATATTTTGTTTAATGAAAGTTTCTTCAATTTTATTGTTACAAGTTTTAAATTAATGCGTTAGTCTGGGAAGACTAGAGAAACAAATTTATAGATACCCATATGTATATAAGAAAGAGGTTTACATACAAGAGCAATTGAATATTGAGAAAACGTCCAGCCCAGTCCTGATCAAGTCCATAAGTCCGAGATTAGTTCATATGTCCGATACCAATATATAAAGTCCTCTTCAGACTCATGAAACACATGCAATGATGATGAATGAAGGAGGATCACAGGCAAATGGGTTGGAAGTCTTCTGAATACAGTGCGTTGTAAGTTTCTCAGCACTGGCTGGGTTCTCTACATGACTTCTCTGGTGCCAGAGGTCTGGTGGCATCAGGTTAGGTCTATGGGGCTTCTCCAGCTCCCAGGGTGTAGTGCCATGTGTCTTGTCAGTAGAGCATCTCTCAGGGAGTGAACCGAGATAAAGAAGTATCTTCTACCTCCAAGGAGGAAATACAGGAGTTCCCAGAATACTCAGGAGAAGACCATCCCCAGATAGAGGCCTCTTTGGTTATATCTTGATTGACAGGACAGACTCTACCCCTTCACTCTTAATCCTCTCTAATCCCAAATTGAAACTAGATTATATAACTACTACATTTACCTTCATATAAATAGGTGTTTGCTGAGTAAATTAGAAGGAAGATGCGAGGACAAAATGGTAAGGAATAGTATTCTAGGCAAAAGGAACAATATGTGCACTGACATGACAATAAAAGAGAAAACACCATGGGAAGGAATGAAAATGTGGTTTATTATCATTAGTCTGGAGTCACAAAATAAGTGTGTATGAAGACACAAGGCTAGAAGGAGAGAAAAGAACTAATACATGTTGAGTTCCTGGTGACAAAAATATCTTGTTTGCAGGGAGCAGTGAACATGTTCCACTATCTGAGACTTTCGTTCCAACATGCCAATGATAGCATGTTCTACTACTTGGTCTTCTCAGTATTGGTTGTGTTCGTACTTTAACTATTCCATAACTGCATTATTTTCTATTTGAACATTCTTGTTGATGCCATGGTTTTTCAATAATGAAAGCTATGCTGAAGTGAAAGAAAAATTCTGAGGTAGTAGGTATTTTGTTATGTGGGACACATATGTCCCAAGTGGACTCTGTTGAGATCCAGTTCTACAGATTCATGCATTTTCCAGGTCCCTCTAGGAAGTAGCAAATACCACAACTAGAATAGCAGTTTTCTAAGACAACCAAGAGACCGAAATTTTGGTGGGTAAAACATTTCTCACAGTTCACAAAGGGCTAAAGAAATATGACCTATAGCTGTAGTACATATATGTAGCAATATCTGGTCCTCATTTTATTGACTAATACTTGTTCAACCTAATTGAAAGGAAACAATTTTGTTAAGGAATATAATTTTGTAGGAAAAAATGGAATTTCTCTCCCTATTTCACAGAATACAAAAGATGGCAGCTTAAAAATCCCTAAACTTGAAAGACTTGCTTCTTTGAATTGAACAAAATATATGTGATTAAATGGCATTCAGTTATGTGGTACGATTCAAATGTGGTTGCAGCTAATTGAATGGTACTTGAGTTTAAATTTTGCTCACTTGTGTTTATGATAGAGGAGAGATTTATAGAAAGAAGGCAGGGAATTGATTCTTTGAATGTTAGGTATATGTTTACATATAGTAGTACTCAATTTTTTGAATTTTGGAAAGGGAATTGAAGGACATTGTCTTTGAATTTCTTTGACTGTGTGTTACATTCTGATCTTCTGACATCTAGGAAACACATTCTTTACCCTCACTTTTAAACAATGCAAAAACCATTGCTTTCCTGGGCTTTGTTATTTTGGACCAGAATACACACTGCAGTGCCTATACAGGATCATGTAATTGAACACACTTATCATATTCTACAAAACACTCGTACTGAAGACTTCTGCAAAGACAAAAGGCACACTCGAGGGAGGGTGAAAGAGAGCACGGGCAAACATTAGGAAGATTTGATACAGCCAGGTGCAACCGTCAGTGTCATCTCCCAGGATCTCTTTGGATTGTGAACCATTGCAGCACATGTTCCCAAACATGTATTTGCTGAGACATCTTTTACATCCTATTGGTTATGTAGCCAAGTGAATTGGACGGACAACATCGGTCCACATATTCTCAATGAACAATGGAGACAAGTTGGTTTAGGGTATGTCCATTGACATTCAGATTCAAACAGTAGATATAAGTCAGCGACTAGTGTATTTCACACCTATTTTGGCCTGTGGTCAGTACTGTTTCCCAAGAATACCTGGAACTAAATACAAAACAATTATAGACCAGTTGTAAGTTAAGCTTATTTTTACACACCTGCAAACTAGCAGAGAGATACCGCCCTAAAAACAGGAAGATGGGAAATTATATCTTGGTTTATCCAAATCAACCATATACATAAAAAAATTCAAGAAGAATGAGTGTATTTACTGGTGAGTTTCTTATCCTCACTTTAAGAATTATTTTAACTATGGAATAGAATTAAAAGCTCTCTATGTAATTAAATAGCTGTCATGCTAATTACAGAGAGATCTGCAATCTTTGACACTTTGTAGTGAACCTCTGTGATTCAAGACAGAAATCCAATTCCATTTGGTTAAGGTACTGTAGGGAGAGAGCACAGGAGGACTCTTTATAGTCAACGATAGAGCAGGAAGCGGGACAAAGCAGCCTTTTCTATGGTTTTCAGCTTGATATGTAGAAGCATTCCTAATTCCAAAATCAAATTACAACCAACACACTTGTTCTCCAGTCATTGTCCTACTATTTATAGACTTATTTTATCTTCAGCAAGTTGCTTGATCTCTCTGCACTGGTTTTCTTACATATGACATGAGGATAATTATACCGACCACAAGGGATGTTGTAAGAGTTCAGTGATCCGATGTGCAAAATACATGCAGGAAAACATACAGAGGCCTTCTTTATAATTCTAAAAGGCCACTTTCAAAGAGGTGGAGATTTAAATTGTCCTTGTAGTAATGTTCTAACAGTTTCAAAGGTCTAAGCATTCAATCCTTTACAATTATATTAAATAGTTCAGTAGCTGAGGCATTGCTCTTTTGGAAATAGAGACCCCATTAAGCTGTTCCCCAGGCATCTAAAACCCTTGTATAATATTACCATACAGTGCTCCATAGTTAAAATCAACTACAAGCTTAGTTGCTTACAGTAATAAAAATGTATTGTCTTATAATTATGCATGTCAGAAGTCTGGAATCAGTTTCACTAGGCTAAAGTGAAGATATTGGCAAGGCTGTTTCCTTTGGAGGCTCAAAAAGGAAAGCCCAAACTTTACCATTTTTAATGTCTAGTGTCTGCCTTTAGTTTCTCAATGACTAGTGGTCCTTCCCCACCTCTTCAAGGTATATAACTTCAATCTCTTTCATCAACATATCTTTTTTGGTGTCTCTATTAACAAGATACCTAGGATTACCTCAAGCCAACCCGGAAAGTCCAGGATAATGACCACATATGAGGGTCCTCAACTCTGTTAGTGATCTTAGAGGCAGAACTCCATTGGTCATATTCAGGTCACATTCCTCAGTTCAGCCGATTGTACCTGCATTATTTCATGCTCTCCTCACAGCATCAGAAGATAGGATTCTCGATTTAAGGATATTTCAGCAATGGTTTAAAGAATTTCAGTGACTTATGTACAGTAATAGAACTAGTGAGAGTTCATTTTATACTTTGTAAAGTGGGAAGAATTGATTTAAACACATGAGTGACTAATAATGTTCGTTTTTTTCCAGTTCTTTAGAAAACAGCTGTACTCTCATTCAGTTCTTAAAACAATCATAAGTTTCATTAGTAATATTTAAGCAACCAAGCCCCATGGAAGAAGCACACCAGCTTGTGTGACCATGAGGTGTCAATGGGATCAGGTATCAGGCATCATAGAACCAGAACAAAATAATCTTATCAATGTGAATGAGGGGGAGTGCAGAGAGGAGACCAAAAGCCCATCTGTACACAAGTGGATTCCCTCACAAAGAAGAGATGAGCCTGTCAGGGTGCAGTATAGCACCAATGAAACAATCAACTTTCCTCTAATGCTTCCTTCTCCCCACTATCATGACCCAAACTCTTCCTTACAAATCTGGCTAGAACAGAGCATGTACATGGGTACAGATAAGAGCTGGAAACACAAGGAATCCAGGACACATAAACCCTTCGGTACCCATAATGAGAGTAGTGATACCAAGAGGGTAAGGGAAAGGTAGGGGGTGAAAGGGAGAACCGATAACAATGATCTACATGTAACCCCATCACAGGGGGATGAACAACAGAAAAGAGGATAAAGGGAGACAGCAGTCAGTGTAAGACATGAAAAATAATCATTTATAAATTATCAAGGGTTCATGAGGGAGGGAGGGTAGGTGAGGGGGGAAATGAGCTGATACCAAGGGCTCAAGTAGAAAGAAAATGTTTTGAAAATGATGATGGCAACATATGTACAAATTGACAGAATGGATGTATGTATGGATAGTGATGAGAACTGTAAGAACCCCAATAAAATGATTTTTAAAATAATGTTTAAGTTATTCATTATTTTCATTGAGTCACTACCATATCCTGTGCTACGTGAGAGATATCCCTATGTTTCTTCCTCATATTTCTACTGGGGTAGATTGATAAAAGCACAGATATGTAAAAAAATTACATGTGATTAAATACTTCAGGAAAATAGAAGAGGAAATAAAGTGTTGAGGTGACTTTTAAAATGTAATACAATAAAGTCAATGGAATAGTCAGGTCTTACTCCAACTTACATTCCTTAATCTTAGGATTTTATACATATAAGTTTTACCTTGAGTGTCAGTGGGTTTACGTGGTGTGTGTGTATGTGTATGTGCCTGCTTGTGGGTATGTCTAATTTGGACTAAAACATAATAGTGTCTGCTCAATGGGAATGATTGTCCTCATGCCACATGATTTGTATAATTTGCATTACTAGGCATCACCATAGTTGATTTACTTGTGATAACTCTTCTGTGGGTGCATTTCACTGTTCACTTAGCTGCTGAGCTGACTTGGTTAGCATGAGTCAGTCTTTAGCTTTCTTCTTCAAATCCTTCAGAAATACTGTCGACCCATTAAGAACAGCCACAGGTACATTACTGGCGTAATGGTCATGTAGGCATGTTTTTAATGAATCATGCTTTCAGAATGATTTATTACACCTTTATAGTTTTTGCTGTGCCATATTTTATCCACATTCAAATTTCTGGTTAAAATAGCAGCGAGCTGGAATAGAATTCCAGCCAGAGATACAGTTTACTTGGCTAAGACGTTTTGGAAGTAGGATTCATGAAAAGCATGAACTTTGTTTAATAAGAGGATCTTAGACTGAACAATAGGTGAGTTGTTTGTCCCTGGGATGGTGTTGGTGGTGATAATGAGCTATTCCTGAGTTCTGACAATGTTGAATATCCTCTCTACACTGCAGGCATAGCTTACGTAGTCAAGTATGTGGCCAGCATTTGCATAATTTTATTTTTGTTATTTTTTCCTTTTTATATTTTTATTTGTAAAGAGCTTTCAATATTTCTGCAGGTTTGCCTCCATGCTGGTGGTCTGTTTATATAACACATATCCTGCGAACCGAAAAATGATGTTAGTAACCTAAGTAACTTAGGAAAAGTCATACAATTTCAGGACTTCAGGGAAAGTACCCAGCTTTCTAAAAATACTCCCCCTGTACTCATTGGAACCAGGATTTATTTCACAAGCAATGAGATCTTATTATGTCATATGGAGAGAAATGTATCAGTCATGTTTTAGACTTTGAGAAGTTGCTTTACTACGCATGCACTTAGCAACATGTCCGCCTGTTTTCCTTCCTCTTTTTCACATATCAAATGTAGGGCTCTTCTAGCATTGGTTTAGGAGCTCACCCATGTCTGGGCCCTGATTAGTGCTGTTGCTGTTGCCATGATTAGCTGTGTCCGCTTTATGGCGGCAAGTTTGCCACAATAGCTCCAAGCATCATGTCAAAGCCAGACACTCCTCTTATGCTTACGTCATATGCAGGCTATTTTACAGAAGGCTTTCCTGTGCCACCAGACTTCCTCTTATACCTCACTTATATTTTGCATCTCAGAATGTGTTATTAACTTACCTATATTTCAAGGATCAGGCCCACTTTTCCTGAGATCAAGCAATAACCAGGCAGGTGAACAAAGTCCATTGAGATAGCAAGGTAAAGGCTGAGAAGGGGAGGAAGTGTCTTTTGGGTAGTCCGCAAATGCCTGACAGAGAAGTGTGTGCCATATATATATCTAGGAGCTCCGGTGATGCAATAGTTACGGTTGATTATTTGAACAAAAGCCAACAGCTACACGGAGAAGGACAGAGACAATCTGTTCCCATAGAGATTATAGTCATGAAATCTGACCACAGTGTTATCTGCATAGCTACTGATTTTTCTCATTTGTTTCTTTCTTCTTGGATTAATGGAATAAATGGAGCAGCTCTGTAGAGACTCAATGTATATAGAGTGTCCTGGTGGTGAAAATAGTAAACATGAGGAACCACTAACCAAAAGGTTGGAGGTTTGATTCCCCTGAGAAAGCTACGTGGTAGAGAGGCCTGGCAAATGACTTGCAAAAATGCAGTTTTTACAACCTGTATAGAGCACAGTTCAATGTTGACGCACACGGGCCCCCATGCATCAGAATTGCAACTCATTACTTGTGTTTTGAAAGCTTCACTTATATTACGTAGAATTGTTTCCCAAGCCTTCTAAGTTTCCCTTTTTCAAGTACAGGTAGTCCCCAACTACAACAGGGTTTGTTCCAACATTTCTGTCATGAGTCAGTTCTGATAAAAGTTGGTTCCCAATCATTTAAATCGCCTCTGGGAAAAGGGATATGTTTCCAGCCAAAAAGTTACTGAGAGCTGTCTGTATGGCCATTTTCAGTTTTGAAATGTATCTCGTTCCCAGTAATTTTCTATTGCTTCCTGAATCTGCCTATCTGCTTTCACCGAATATCAGTGCCCGGATTCACGGTTTCAAGCAACTGGAGATTCTGACTTCCTTTAGGAAAAACAAAAACAAAGCAAAACTCCAATTAATTTTTTCACTGTAAATCTTTTGACAAAAATCTATCCTCCTCCTTCTCTATAAAGCTGTATATACGCTTCCATGTGTGTAGTAGTAGTAGTAAATTGTGTGTAGTTGCAGTATGTGTGTGGAACAGTAAGTGTAGTTGTAGTACTAATAGTCATTCTTAAAAAAGAATTTTGGGGGGATCGGGTTTTAGTTTACATGTTTTTAAATGCTTCAAAATATTTGCCCTGTCATAGGGATGATCTGTTTCTCAGACATTTTAAAGAACATCACAGAATGCTGGTTGTTAGAACAAAATGTTCTTGCATTGAGGGAGGGCTTGAGCAGAAGCCCATAATCTGTCCACTACCTCAGTGTATTACAATATATGTATATAGGTCAAAACCTTACCCATAAGCAAATGTGGTGAAGAAAGCTGATGGTGCCTGGTTATCAAAGGATATAGTGTCTGAGGTCTTATAGGCTTGAAGATAAACACTCAGCCATTTAGCAGAGAAGAAACAAGCCCACATGGAAGAAGCACACCAGCCTGTGTGATCATGGGGTGTTGATGGGATTGGGTAACAGGCATCAGAAGACCACAAACAAACTTACAAAAACCATATTGCTGAGAACGAAGGGGGTAGGAGCAGAGACCCAAAATGCATCTGTAGACAATGGGACATCCCCTCACAGAAGGGTCACAAGGAAGGGATGAGTCAACCAGGGCACAGTAGAGCACTGATGAAACACACAATTTTCCTCTGGTTCTTTGAGGCTACCCCTCACTCACCCCGCCCCCACTATCATGACCCCAGTCCTGCCTTTCACGGTGGGTTAGACCGGAGCATGTACACTGGTACACATAAGAGATAAGAGCTCACAACACAGGGAATCCAGGGAAAGGAATGGGAGTAACAATACCAGGAGGGTAAGGGGAAGGTTGGGAGAAGGGGGAACCAATTGCAATGATAGACACATACTCCTCTGCCTCCCCGCCCCCCGCCACCCCGCCCAGGAGAACAAGCAACAGAAACCATGGGGGAAGGGAGAGAGCAGTCAGTGTAAGATATGAAAATAATAATAATTTATAATTTATCAAGGGGTAATGAGGGTGGGGGTGGGGAGAGGAACTGATGTCAAGGTCTCAATAGAAAGTAAATGATTAGAGAATAAGGATGGTAACATATGCACAAATATGCTTGATACAATGGATGTGTGGACTGTGATTTTAAGAGTCCCCAATTAAATGATTAAAGAGTTTTTGATTTTTTAAAAAATATTTTATTGGGGGCTCTTACAACTCTCATCACAATCCATACACACATCCATTGTGTTGATCACATTTGTACATTTATTGCCATTATCTTTCTCAAAACATTTTCTTTCTACCTGAGGCCTTGGTATCAGCTCCTCATTAAAAAACAAAACAAAAAGGTTTTAAAGAACTCATCAGGCATTTGCTCTAGTTTAGGAACTATTTAAAGGATCCCGGTGGCACAATGGTTATGTGTTTGACTGTTAACTGAAAGGCTGGCAGTTCAAATCCACTTAGGTATTCTTTGAGATAAAGACCAGGGTAACAGCTCCTCTAAAGATTACAGCCTAGAAAAACCCCATGGGGTTTCCTGCCATGTGATTCACTGTGCGTAGAAACCCACTCAAAGGCATCTAACAATTAGAACAACTAAAACTATTAAAAGAAAAGTAATTTCCAAATTATTTATTTTCTGATTTCACATTTTATTTGTTGTAAAATATACAAGATTTTGCGATGTTAACCATTTAAGGTGTAAAATTCAGTGGCATCAATTATAGTCATAATATTGTTCAACCACCACCACTATTTTTAATAGCTTTATTGGAATTAATTCACATTTCATGTATATAACAGTTCAATTATATTAAGAAGAGGTGAGCAATCAAAACCTTTTCTTTTTTATCATACTCATTGATGTTAACTTCCCATTTCTCTACAATCTCCCTGGTCATGTCCCCAGTTAAATAGTAATCCTGCTGGATTAAAACAAATCTTTTTGGGGGGCTCTTTTTAAAAATACTTTTATTGGGGGCTCTTACATCTCCTATAAAAATCCATACATTTATCCAGTGTGTCAAGCACAATTGCACATATGCCACTATCATCATTTCAAAGTATTCTCTTCCCACTTGAGCCCCTGATATCATCTCCCCATTTCTTCTAACCTCCCTCTCCTAACCACTCTCCCACACAGACCCTTGATAAGTTATAGATTATTATTTCCATATCTTACACCATCCTCTGTTGCCCCTTACCCATTTTTCTCTTATTCATCCCCCTGGGAGGGGTTCTAGATTGATCCTTGTGATCAATTCCCCCTTTCTCTCCCTGTCCCCTACCCTCTAATCCTACTGATATCTCTATTCTCACTGTTGGACCTGATGGGTTTATCTATCCTGGATTCCCTGTGTTGCGGGCTCTTATCTGTAGCAGTGTGCATGCTCTGGTCTAATCAAATTTGTAAGGCGGAATTGAGGTCATGATAGTGGGATGAAGGAAGCATCAAAGAACTAGAGGAAAGTTGTGTGTTTCATCTGTGCTATTCTGCACCCTGACTGACTCATCTCTTCCCTGTGACCCCTCTGTGAGGGGATATCCAATTAGCTACAGATGGACATTGGGTCTCCACTCCATGCCTGCCTCATGCCAATTCACCTTGGGTATGACAGCTTTCTGCCAAGGTACTGCTGCAACCTTTGTTCGATGTTATTCAGCAAAATTTTAATGGCATGTGACATCAGTGATATTGTTCTATAGTTTGAGCATTCTGTGGGGTCATTTTTCTTTTAAATGGGTACAAATATGAATCCCTTCCAATTACTTGGCCAAGTACATGTCTTCCCAAATGTCCTGCTATAGACAAATGAATACTTTCAGTACTTCATTAGCTTGTTGTTGAAACTTTTCAATTGGTGTTCTATCAATTTCTGCATCTTTGTTTTTGGCTAATATTTTCAGTGCAGCTTGAATTTCATCTTTCATCATCACTGGTCCTTGCTCAAATGCTACTTCCTGAAAAGATGAAATGTTGATTAGATTTTTGGGGGGCACAGTTACTCTGTGTTTTCTTTCTATCTTTTTTGCTGTTTCTTACATCATTCACATCTTGCCTGTAGAATTGTTCAATCTTTCAACTTGAGGCTTGAATTAAAAAAATATTTTTTTCAGTTTAAGATATGCTTAGAGGTTCTTCTCTTTTGGCTTTCTAATTCTAGGTCCTTACACATTTCACTGAAATATTTGGCTTTGTCTTCTAGAACCTCACATTGAGATTTTCCATTAACCTCTTTGGCTTCTGATGAAGCCATTTGCTTTAGCTACTCACAGTTATGAGCAAGTTTCAAACTTTCTTCTGACATGCACTTAGATCTTTTATTTCTTGTCTTTTTTATTAACTTTAGATTTTGTCTTGAATGATGTTCTTGATGCCCTCCCACAGCTCATCAGGTGTTTTGCTATCAGTGTTCAGTGCATCAAATCTGTTCCTGAGACGTTCTCTAAACTTAGGTGGGATAGACCCAAGGCCATATTTTGTCTCTTGTGGACTTGTTTTAAGTTTCTTCAGTTTTATCCCAAACTTACTTATGAGCAGCTGATGATCTATTCCACAGTTTGCTCCTGGCCTGCTTTGAGCTGCTGATATTGAGCTTCTCCAGTGTCTCTTCTCGGAGATGCAGCCAATTTGATTTCCGTGTGCTCCATCTAGAGAAGTCCATTTGCTATGACAAAGTTGTTGGTTGTGCAAAATTCTATCATACAATCTCCAGTTCTTTTTCTATCACCAAGGCCATATTTTCCAATTACTAGTCCTTCCTCTTTGTTTCCAACTTTTGCATTCCAATCATCAATAATTATTAATATACCTTGAATGCATGTTTGATCAATTTCCAACTAAAGTGTTGGTAGAATTCTTTAATATCTTTATCACTAGCTCATTGGTTGCTGCATAAATTTAAATAATAGTTGTATTGATTGCCTTTCCTTGAAAGCAGATACATATAATCCTATCACAGACATTTTACTTTATAATTGATTTTGAATGCCTTTTTTGACGATGAATGCCACCCCATTCTTGTTGAATGCGTCATTCCTGCCATAATAAATAATATGATTTCTGATTCAAAATGGTCAATATCAGTCCATTTCAGCTTACGAATGCTGAGAATATTGATCACTATGCATTCCATTTAATTTTTGGCCACTTCCAATCTTCCTTGATTCATACTTCATACATTCCAAGTTCAGATCATTATCAGATTTTTACAGTTGGTTATCCTTACCTTGAGTCATGCCTAATCAGCGAATGAAGATCCCCCAGGCTCCCCTCCCACAGGCTTTGCCAGACTCACATCTCCGTGGTCGACTCCATCTGAGAGAGTGGCTCCTCCTCACTCACCTTTCTAGTGCCCTCCGACCCCAGGGCTCCACCCTCCGTACTTACAACAATGTTCCATTCCCTTTAACCAGGCCTTCAGCATCTGTATTAGTCTGGGTAGATTAGAGAAACAAATTCATAGATGCTCATATGTGTGTAAGAGAGAGCTTTATATCAAAGAGCAATTGTACATTAAGAAAACATCCCAGCCCAGTCAAGATCAAGTCCATAAGTCTGACATTATGCCATATATCAATACTAGTCCATCAACTCCTCTTTAGACTCATGCAGCCATGCAATGATGCTGAATGCAGGAAGATCACAGGGGAGTTGGTGAAAAGTCTTGTGGATCCAGTGGTGACGGGAGCATCTCAGCATTGACGTGGGTCTCCATGTGGCTCATCCAGCTCCAGGACTGTGGCTGCAATCAGCATAGATCCATGTGGCTTGTCAGCAGGAAAACAAAGCAGAGTGTCTGCCTTCCTGTGAGCTATTCGACTCCGTGGCACCGCCAAATGAGGAGATCAAGCTGCGACCTGATTGACAGGCTAGACTCCACCCCTCTGCAGATTAATACCAGACGATGTAACATCCACAGTGGCTGACAATGCTTCAAAGCTATGCAATAAGGGTTTCAGTGGCTTCTTCCAATGTGGGTAGCAGAGCCCTTATTTGTGGCCTGTTCTTAGTCTGGGAGCCCTGTTGACACTTGTTCACTTTGGGGGACCCTGTCAGCTTTTGAAACACCAGTTACATAGCTTCCAGCACCACAGCAATACCGAAGCCTCCACAGTGCGACCGACCGTCAGACAAGTGGTGGGTGCATCCACAACCCTCTGCAAAGCAGGTGTTTAGAATTTAAGCTCTGATACTGTTCCCTCCGTTGGATTTTATTTAAAATCCTCGGGTCACACAGGCTTGTGTGTTTCTTCCATGTGGAATTAATTGATGCTTTGCTTAGAAGGCTGATTGTTTGAAGACAAGCTTTTAAACCCCCAGGCAAGATTTGTTCTGATCGACGGCACCATATGGTCTCTTTAAATTTTGTGAAAGCACTAATATCTTCACTGACCTCTTCTTGTATAGAGGAGGGCTTGCATGGAGGAGGCTATGTCATGAGAACTACTTGTTATTCTAATGAGACTTGAATTAAGCCTGAACCCCAAATTCATTCAGAGGTCTATGATTTATATATGTCTCTAGCTTGCTTTACCAAAATAATGATCATCCTATGAAATTGACCATTATAAATCATACTCCTGAGGAGTAAAGTAATTATATTGATAATGTGATTACTTTAGCCAATGGTTTTGAATTGGAAACACTACTGAGGAAGGGAAATGATACATGTAGTCTAGATTTTCCTGCTGCAATATATGAATTGTTGACTTAGATAGATAAGAAGCTTAAGCGATTTGGCAGTTTTTACAGGAACAGCGAGGGTTAGTGATAGGGCAAACTTTCCCTGAAACTGATTCACAATAGCAGAACCATGCCTACCAGACCAATATATTATATATTAAAATGGTATATATATGGTAGTGACTCTGATAATATTAAAGCCCTAGATCTTCAAAGTTATTGGATGGTATTATATATCTCTATCTTACTCTTAAAAAACTATAAAATCTCTTGTATAGTTTTAGTTATGTCTGCTTACTAATTCTTTCCTTTTGGTCCTTTTAAAGACTAGATTTATAAGATTCCAGTCTTTATTGTCCCTAGAATTTCAAATAAACAAGTTCTTGCATTTATTTTTATCAACTTGGTGTGTTGCTTATTAGGAGTCCGTGGCTGCTCCATGGGAGAATCTGGAGGGTTTCTACTTTCATAAAGAGTTTGTCTCAGAAAGTTCTCCGCTACCCTTCAGAGTTGCTATGAGTTGGAATTGATTCAATTACATTGTTGTTGTTTTTTCCCTCCTAGGTCACTACTTGATGCTGCACTGACCAAACTAAAATGAAGTTTAATTTAAAAATTCACTTGCATGCTGCAAGGCTTTTCTGTGATTATGTATTTGTATAAGTTCTGTAAAATTTCTAATTTTGGAAGGTTTATGTATGGCTTTTTGGGTTTGTTTTAATGTTTGGCATAGTTGTGAGTGAATACTAGAGCATTTTACGTGGAATTATGCACATGACAATGAACTCCATGGGAATTCCCTGTCCTGTGTTTTAAGTCAATGTTTGCTATTTTCAATTTGGGTTTATAGTTTTGAGTTTTTGGTGTCTTACCTAGATCTTAATTGATAGTGTGTTCACTCTGTCCTGATTCAAGGAACTATGTCACAATGACTGTGCAGATCCCAGTTTTTGAATGCTCTTAAGAATTATTGTCTGTATTTTTGTGGTATCTCCTCACCTATTTTCACAGGAAGAGAATTCATATTATGTGACAAAGCCTGTAGTTTAAGTCAGACCATCCCAAATGTACTCTCCAAATTTAGTGAAAATGAATTGAGAATTCTTTTGTTTGTTTGTGATCACATAGGAAATGATAAATAATCAGAAGTTTAACCTTATTCATAGACTCTTGTTCTTGGTTTATAATTCAATGACTTTTGTTATTTATCTCTAAATTTTAATTATTGCTTATCCTTATTGTTTCCACGCTGTAGTTTTCCTTATTGTTAGTTGAGATTAAATCAGTTCCAACACATTAGGTTCTTATTCACTTTTTAACTGTGGGGGACATGCCCAGTTTATTAATTTTCCCTTTCTTCTTACATCTTTTGACATATTTTTCCTGGTCATCTTTTGTCATTGCCTTTCAGTAATTTTTCCCTAACTCTTTCAGGATACATAAAACTACGTGCACTGCCATCGAGTAGATTCCTGCTCCTGACAGTCCTCAGGGCAGAGGTGCACTACCCACAGGCTTTTCCAAAACTGTCAGTAGTTATGGAAGCAACTGTCACATCTTTCTCCCATGGAGTTGGTTTGACTTTTTGGCACGTAGCCACGTCCTCATTCTTCGTGACATCCAGGCTCCTCATAGAGTCCAAGTATCCTTGGATGTTAAGATTAGTTTTTAAACAGCTTTATTGAGGCCTAAGTTACAATAATGCAATCCGTCCATGTAAGATGTACAATTCAGTAGCAGGCAGTATCATTTCCAGGGCTGTTGCGTGCTGAGATGTCTGAACCCTCAGAGAATGGTGTGATCCCTGTGCTTTGTATCACCTCTGCTAATTGATTTTGGCTGTGGCTTCTTATTACTCATTTTTGAAATGATGAGAACATTTATTTAGATGTAGAATTTCTAATATATGGGGTATATGAATCAGCCTTAGACCCCTGTTCACATGTGTGTTGCTGCACTTTCCTTTCCAGATCAACATGAGAGGGCAGAGTTGCATGAGTGACTCAGACATACTTCTTTTCTAGAAACACTCAACTAGCACGGTGCCTCTCGACTCTGGCTAGGTCTCCCACTCATGCTTCTTGGTCCTGTGACAAGTGAACTAATGGACAATCGATGGGCCCGTCAGCCTATACTGCCACTAGATTTCCCTGTGTGATCCTTTTGGGTGTGATATCCTATCCTATGGCTTGAGAAGAATTACAAACATAACCCCTCTTCAAGATTTGTTTACTTTTGATGGATTCCTATCTTGATATCCCCCAAAATGTAAATTTAAATAATTTTTTGTCATAATGACTTCATAAGGAGATACAGAATGATCACCATTTTTTGTTTACCTGCCAAGAACTTTCTGTGAAAAAACCCAGGAAAGGCCTGGACAAACCAGGGTGGGTTCTTCACTCTAAGGGTAGCCAACCAAAGGAATGAACCAGTGAGTGGGCAAATCTGTACATCCCATGCAGCAGTGAGAACTTATGACCTTTAGACTTGGCTCTGGAGGATGACACAGCCCAGAACTGTGGCATGGCTCCCACACCTGCCTTGGTAGGCATCACTGCAACTGGGATGGAGGGAAGAGGAAATTGTGTACTCCCTGTGGATATAGCTTCTCTCTATGACAGAGGCTATGAAAAACACTCCCATCTTCTTGCAATATAATAATGTGCAGTAGTGCTCAATCCATTTCACATCCTTTCAGAGGACCTTTTCTTCTGAGTGCGGAGCTCTACTCCGCTGAAAACAAATTATTTAACCTTTTGATCAGTATCCACATCTGCAAATGGGAACAACATCCTACTGGATGAAACCAAATTCTTTCTAAATGCTATCTTAAAAAAAAAAGAATAGAATAGGTGGGGGGTGGGGTGTATGAGCGAGGGCCATCTAGTGTGTTAGATTGCCACGTGGCATTCTAAAGTTGAACTCCTAGTCTGCAAAACTGTGAGATAAAAACTTGTTCTTAAAAGCACTCAATTTGCATGTGTGTTCTGTTGTTGCTGTTATAACAGTATTAGTAACTAAGACAAATCCCCTATGACTTTTCATTTATCCTTTGACTCCGCATTTCTGGTGCCCTGATTCTGAACCAGATGAAGGCTGGCCAACTTGTCAGCTTTGACTGGAAGGAGTCCAGCACGCACAGTCATGGCTGCTCTTGCGTTTGTCTCCCTGCTTTCCTTTTGCTTCTCTGTGGCTACTGTTCAGGGGCCAGGGAGAGCCATTCTGTTAAGGGCTTGTTTCTGAAACTTTGCCTTTTCAAAGATTTTGCTTTTCATGGGGATTTAGATAATTTACACTACTTTAAAGTGATTAATTTATTCCAGATTCATTGTCTAATATGCCATTTCCTCTAAAAATTATATACCAGTCTCTCAGCTTTGGTTGTAGCAGAGAAGAAATAGGAAATTAAATAAATTAAAAAAGGCTAAAGTGAAAAATGTCTACATCTGACAAGTTCTTGAAATGAACCACACCAAAAACCGTTATATTCAATGTAGTTCTACTCTGAGGCCATCATATTCTAGCTCCATAAGTGGTTATTGCCCAAACCAGTTTCTCCTTGCTCCATCTCATATGTCTTCAACAGATCCCGAATGTACCAGCACTTATTTGCTGCATGAATCTCCTTTCCTTTTAATTTTGTATGACTGTTGCAGGAAGTTTTGCTCTCCACATGGAATTTTGCTCAAAATTTTGCTCACAATGAAAGTGGATTCTTCTTCAGGATTCAATAGTTTTCCAAACATACTCTCACCATCTTTGGTTAACCTACACTTGATGTTTGTCATAGCTTCTAAAATGGAGAAAATAGTTTGGACTTTGAATCTTTTGAGTCATGAACCCTGCCTGTCCTGCCATCTGCAGCACTGGGCCCTGGAAGGAAGGCTAGTTGGCTTTTTCTCTAGAGAGAAGTGTATAGGACCTGATTTTCCTGAAGTCAGCGCATGGAGTGTCTGAGATTTACTTGACTAGATGTGTTAGGCAAAACTGTGTTTTCTTCCTTGAAAACTGCTGGATGTCAAAGTCTTACCTGTTAGCTTCCATAAGGAAGCATAAGCCCAGGCCCGTCTTTTGCTAGACTACAGGCTAAGTGGTGATTGCTAGGTAAAGATGACAAAGAGGAAGATCCTCGATGACTAGATGGGTTGACACAATGAGTGGCCAGAAGAATGGACTTAGGCATAACAACAGTTGTGAAGAAGGAGCAGTGTTCTGTTCTGTTGCACATAGAGTCATTACAAGTTAGAGCCAATGTGACAGTACTCAATACAAGCATGTTACTTTGAGGACTAATGTGAGTCTTCCCCAAGCCATGGTATTTTCAGTTGTCTCATGTGCATATGAAAGTTGGACATTGTGGTAGGCAGGGTTCTCTAGCGAAACAAAACCAGAACACATGATTTTATGTATGTATGTATGTATGTATGTACATATATATATTTATACAGCACTAAGGAATGTAACAGCTAATTAGTCCACACAGCAGTACAGAAGCCTCAGTTCAACTCACTTCCATAGAACAGTTAATATACTAGAAGCCCTTCAACTCATGTGAGCTGTCAGGTCCAAGGTGAAGGAACCAAACAGAGGATTCCTCCCTAAGGCAACACAGGCAGAGTCTGCCCACAGGCAGCAAACAGCAGCATGGGTCACCAACAGTCAGTAGCTCAGGAGCTTAGTGAAGCAGGCCTAGATGGGATATTGAACTCAAGCAATGCAAGATGACAGGATCCACCAGCCTCAAGCTCAAGCAGTGTACATACCAGCAGTGTGGTGAAGCAGGTCTGAAAGAAACCTGAAGCTCTAGCAACATGATCCATGGGTTTGCTCTCCCTCAGGTAGTGTAGCTCACAAGTGGAGGCAGAGAAGTTGCTAAAGCAGCCACACACTGGTCTGATCACCTGAGAGCAAGAGAGAGAGGAGTGGACCTTGCTGAGCCATTTATTACTTTGCCTTACAATCAAACTATGACCTGATTAATCCCACATGCTCCCACTGGCCTGGTTGGTACAATAAACTTACCTATCACAGACATTGAATAAGGAAGAACAAAAAAGAACTGATGTGGTTGAATTATGGTGCTGGCCAAGAATAATGAAAGTACCATGGGTTCCCCAGAGAACAGTAAAAATATCTGTTTTGGAAGAAGTACAGCTAGAATGCTTCTTTGAGGCAAGGACGCCAAGACATCACTTTGGACATGTCAGGAGAGACCAGTCCCTGGAGAAAGACATTATGCTTGGTTAAGTGGAGGGGGTGTGAAAATCAAGAAGGCCTTTTACGAGATGGATTGACGCAGTGGCTCTAACAAGGAGCTCAAACCTAAGAACAATTGTGAGGATGGTGCAGGGACAGGCAGTGTTTCCTTCAGTGTGCATAGGCCACTGTGAGTCAGAACTTACTTGACTCAGCACCAATAGAGAACAGAGTAGAATTACCTTTATCATCTAAGAAGCTGGAGCAGGAAGTCTAATTCTTCTTCTGTGGAGCCTCTGGTGTGTTCCAGTTATTGAACTTGAGGTCAATAACATAACAGCCACCAAGCTGTTATGAATCAGCATTAACTCCCTGGCAGTGAGTTTGGAGTTTTGGTTTGGTCTTACCTCATAACATGTAAAGTACATGAGATGAAGCCTTGCCACACTATCTTTTAAAGAGAATTCTGGCTGGCTTTCTTCCAATGACAGATTTATTTCTTATGACAGTCTCTGGTACTTTCAATATTTTTTGTCAACAGTCTAATTCTAATGCATACTTTCTTTTGTGATAGTCCTTATTCATCGTCCAACTTTCATTTACATAGCAGGCATTTGAAAACACCATGGCACAGGCAGCCACAACCTAGCCCTCCACGCTCGGCGTCGTTGTTGTTAGGTGCCATCAAGTTGAGTCTGATTCAGGGGGATCCTCCGTAACCAACAGGGTGAAACTGCGTGGCCCTGCACTGTCTTCACAATTGTTCTTTCCGTTGGGCTCACTGTTGGAGCCATTGTGTCCATCATCTTGTTGAGGATCTTCCTCTTTTTTGTTGTTCCTCTACTTTTCCAAGCATGATGTCCTTCTCCACGGACTGATCTCTAAAGACAAGTAGCCCAGAGGATGTGAGGCAAAGTCTCACCATCCTTGCTTCTAAAGGGTCTTCTGGTTGTGCTTCTTCCAGGACAGACTTGTTTGTCCTTTGGGAAGTCCACTGTACTTTCAATATTCTTTATTAGCACCATAATTTCAACGCACCAATTCTCTTTGGTCTTCCTTATTTAATGTCCGTCTTGCATATGCATAGGAGATGATTTAAAATATTTTGGCATGGGTCAGGTGCACATTATTCCTCAAAGTAAATTCCCTACTTTTCAACATGGTAAAGAGGACTTGTGCAGCAGATTTACCCAATACAATACATTACCTGATCTTTTGACTGCTTCTTTCTTGAGGATGCTAGTAGATCTCCCTAATTCCTCCCATTTTTAGCACAGCTATATGTGAGGGCATTCGCCATTCTCTTAGAAGATTCTCAATAGGAATTACAGTCTCCAAAGGTGGTGCTTTTTGCAATGACTCCATTTCATGGAGATTACAGCCCTCAAAGGCATTGGGACCCAATGATACTCACTCTCCACTGCACTCCACACCGGAGGACAAACAGCCTTTGTTTTCCCCAGCAAAACATAGTTGAAAGCGGTTTTCTGAAAATGCTTCTGCATACAACTGTCAGTCCAGAAAGTGAACTTTTGCGTCAAACCCACTAATTTGCATAAGACTGGATAGTTCAGTGGCAAGTTCAGCTCCATTTTCAGAACTCACATGTGTTTCAAAGGTTTGCTGGGTGGAGGATGACATTTCACATCAGCACCCTGAGATTTTCCTGCTCCCTGTATCACACTATTAACAAGGAATAGGGGATGGGTGATCAGGTCACATTGCAGATTTATAAAAGGAGGGCCACCAACTTCAGGGCTGCCAAGACAACTTGAGAACATCCTCATTCTCCTTACTATATGCTAATTTCCAAAGGAGGAAAATAAGCAGACCGAAATTAGATTCTACATGAGGTCCTATACTTTGTTAATCCTTAACAAGATTGCTTTTATCAAAGCTTTATGGGTTTAATTAGTTTTCACTTTAGCAAATATTTTGTACTTTTCAATCTAGTGATTAACCTCATCGATCGTCCTTTTGCCTTTTCAAGTGCAGCAGCTTATTAGAGGTTTTTGTTATTGCCCTGTAAATTTATCAGGCTTGCATTCTGTGGCATTAGCTATGTAGTAGACGTTTTGTGAGCTATTATTAAAAGCTTCTCTGAAATGTGAATTTACTTTGAGAGAAGGTCACAGTAGTTTTATTAATCCAATGTTACTTTTAGACTCTCTTGGCTTTCATTTAAATTCACAATTCCATTAGTTTTTCCTTAATTATTTCATCAAATGGGTTCCATTTTCCATTTTGTGTGGAGCATTTCCTTTGTGAACGGTCAACCCTTTGGCACAGAAGGGAGGTTCAAGCAGTTGTGGGCAGTGGAATTTAAAGATAATAGAGTTTTCCCACAAGCTTTTTGAAGATTCCTATTTTCTGTTAAATTGCAATTTTGGGAGAAATTTTCATCATCTGCTAAGAACTAGAGTGTGTGATATAGTCCCTGACTATGCAACTAATACAACATACTGGCCTTTCTCTCTTTCCCATGCCTTAACTGCTAGACAGTTTATTCATTTCCATTTCTTCACTGGAAAAAGCGTAAGACTTTGGTGATTAAAAAAAAGGTCAAATGGTTAAGTTCACTACTTATACATTTGAGATTTTAGGTTAAAGTTAACCTTTTTGAATTTTTCCTGGAAATATTATAATTATGACAGATTTATATATATGTATATATTGACCTTCTATGATGTGCCTTAATGGTAGAAAAAATACATAGCTTCTCTCAGAAGTTACAAAATACTGGGTGTTAAGTTTATAAAACAATCCTTTTCGATTTTGAATATTTTAGCATAGCAGGAGTAACCACGATTGTCCTAGTAAACCATCTTAATTATTTGTTTAGGCCCATGTCTGCAGCTTTCTAAGTCCTTTGAGCATTACTGGAGCTTAAACTAAAACCCAAACTATGAACATTTGAAGGTCTCATGTAAAGGAAACGCCACGTTGCAAAGACATACTGGACAAGAAATGCTCAGAGAAGGACCAAGTCCATCAGGGCTGCAGTGATTTGCACGTGGGGACCTATAAAAAAGCGATGCCTTGGCGGAAATCGGATTGCTTTTTATGTGTATCCTCACCGGATAGACTCCAAATTGGATATAAACTGGCACAACAAACACAAGTAATTTGGGCAAAAAGAAATATGCCAAATTTTGGAACAATAATGTTAGCCAACTTTAAAGCTTGAAGGAAATCACTAAAAGACAACTAATGGTAAATATTACTTTACACAAAGTTATAAGAATAATCCAGGCTGAGACAGTAAATGGGCCTTTTGAGGCTGATATCATATAATGTAACTACCAAACTAACCCATAAAGCATTACTTATCCCTATTGCTAGAGACAAGATGTGGTACTGAATTAATATTTTAAGTTAGCTGTAATATAATATCACTCATTCTTAAAGTTGCTATCTTTAAGTGAGTTGAAAGAATATTTGAAAATGTGTTCTTAAATGTGTCAGTGTAGATCATGCATTTTAAAGTACAAAATACAAAAGAAATTTAGTAATTTGTCCTTTGTATACCACACACTGATGGCTGGCCAAGGAAAATGCTATTTTACCAAACACAATCTAAACAATAACTGTTGTGTTTGGCAATGTATGATACTGCCTATTGTATAATAGAAGAATTACTTTTCCCTGAAGCACTTTCAAGGTAATTCAGTGTTATGCTTGATCCGTGGGTAATTACGTTTCTTTACTATGCTCATAATAACACAACAAAGTCAGATATGGTCCTCTTGTTTTTAATAGTACCATTCTGTTAATACTGACCGAATGAGTGAATAAATGATGAAAAGAACATTATTGGGGTCAGCATGTTTACTTCCCCCCCCCTATGAGCTCATTGAGATTAATAGACTAATCTTCATGCATGTAATTATGTATTAATGAACAGGTATGAAGTTTTTTAATCTTGATGACATTAATGTGATTAAAAACAAGCAACCTAACATCAAACTAGGGAAGGATGAATAGAAAACTATGTATCTTAATCTTATAGGTCGTATTAAGTCAGGAGTGTAGACAATTCTGAGGAATATTAAGATGTATGCAAATATTTTTAGAACTTTCCCAGGAATTGGACACAGGTCTGGATGATGCATTATCACGAATATATATCATGTACATTCTGCTATCCCCAGGAGGCAGTATAATAATTAAACGAGTAATGCATGTAGGCATTTAGAATAGTGTACGAGATTAATTGAATGCTCATAAAACGTTAGCTAACCATCGTTACTATTTTGCTATCTTTTTCTTTTTTTTGGTAGAGCCAGTTCCCTCAAGCCTGCTACCTCATAACCATGGAGAGAGACGATCTCCTACTACAAGTAGAAATGCTATCTCTACTACATCTTTGGTTTCTTTTATGAAGCATCTTTATGCTTCGTTTCCCTACATGATTGGGGTAGAGTTATTTGCACAGTTTGCCAACAGCTTCCAAAAACACAACTATCAAAAATCTGTGTCTGCAGTTAGGTCAATTTCAGGACTCGTGAAATTAATTCAGTTCCCTATTCTTTGAGTTGGACAATGCAATCACGGAAAGCCTTGGCAAATTTCCCCAAATCTGTGCGGCTAAGAGGCTCCACTGTGATGGGTTAAGTACTGCTGCTATAAAGCGGCCCTATCCTAAGTGAAAATCCGCACTCGCTTCCCTTGGTGTGCATCTCAAACCTAGTTTTATCAGATTCCTGGCCTTCCCACCTCATGTTCGTTACTAAGCAGATACCCAAGAGTCTCCTGATAGTGAGAAATGGTGGAGGCAACATTCCAGCAACATTTGAAACTGTGCTGCTACCTTGTAAAATTGTTCCTGGAGTGAAAACAGACTTGGCCTTCTAACATTTTCAGTGTAGGATGATATGTTGTTAATATAACACCTTTGATATTGTAAACTGTCTATTTTTCCATATTTTCAAATTCACAGAATTGGGTAATTTGCCGTTTGTTGCTTACTCATTGAGGCATGTTATTAAGGTCTTATGGTTTTATGTCCTTAGTTAAATAAATGCAGTGTATCCAGATTAATAATTTTTATTCTAAATATCTAGAAACTGGAGAGTGTGCAGCTGGACAGCTTTATATCATTGCCTTTCATTTTTCTTCTCCTCAGGTAGTAATAAGGTACATTTCCAGAGGAACAAGTGCACATTTATTTTTGAAAATAAAGAAGTCTTGTTAATGTATTTGTTAGTGTTGTTGCAGATTTCCATTGACTCACATGGGTTGTCTAATGGATTCTCAGCATGTAGAAAGAATAACAGTAAGTAGCACTTTGAAAGGAGGTATGAAAGACTGTGGCTATTTTGTTATACATTTCAAAAATACATCTTTAGATGCTTTGTTCTTGCTGTTTATACTTCATGGTGATACACACATACATTATTGTAGGTGCTTAATTGAATAAATCATGAAAAATAGCAAGCAAATGTAAGTGCAGCGTGCACACTAATCAATGTCTGATTTAATGAACAGCCATGCTGACAAATGCTTGCCTCTTCCAAATTCAGGCCACACCTTCCCCTTTTC
Source organism: Tenrec ecaudatus (assembly GCF_050624435.1). NCBI lineage: Eukaryota > Metazoa > Chordata > Mammalia > Afrosoricida > Tenrecidae > Tenrec > Tenrec ecaudatus. The sequence goes on from NC_134534.1 coordinate 48,948,285, forward strand.
AGAAACAAGCCCAAAGAATTTAGGGTTAATGATGGATAGCACTGTTAATTAAGTAGAATTTGCCACACATATGTTTAATCATGTCACTTTGGTGATTAAACATATCTAATGAGCTTCATGTGACTCGTGGAATAAGATCCAAATTTCTCAACAGAGACCAAGTCAGTGGCTAGGTCCCTAGTTAGCTGCCATTTTCTTTTGCTCTCTGGCTCTGTCTCTCTCATTCAGTGTGCTTCTGCCACGCAAGTTCGCTTTTGTGGTTGATGACAAATTTCTTTCAGAATAGAAAATTTAAGCATTTGGTCTTTTTGTTTACTAACATGTTCTCCCCTCATCTCTGCATGGTTCTCTGCTTTACATAATTCAGGTCTTCATTCAAATAACACTAATTGAGAGATCTGCCTCACTATACCATCTAAAGCATCCTATATTATACCACTCATTTTGTTCCCTATGCCCTTACATTGCTTTACATTTTTCCAAAATCATTTCTAGTTTTCAAACTTTCACTATACATTTGCTTACTCATGGCCTGAATTCCTTACTATAAAATAAATGTCACTAATACAGGATCTATCCTGAGCAGCTACAATATTGTCTGCTTCACAGCAGACCCTTGAGAAATACTTATCGCATGAATACAAACATGAATTTGTAGACTTATCGTGTTGAACAGGCCTGAAACAGGCATTTTCCTTTCTCTTTTGGGCTTCATGACTGTACATGATACCTGTTTTGTTTATAATTTATCAAAGAGAAAATTGGGTATCAGAAGGCTGAGGTCCAGAATTAGTGAGTAGATTCAGGCATCATGATCGCATGGTGCAAGCAGATCTGCTCCATCGGTTTCTGAGGTGATACATCTTCATGGAAACCGATGGACGCCTCCTGCTCCTACAGTGCCTGAGTGATTCGCAGCCAGCGTTGAAGGCTCTGCACTACCAAGGCTCCTTTAAAGCTATGCTGTTGTTAGGTTCTGACCCACAGTGATTCTACGGACCCTATGTACAAGAGGATGCCACACTGTCCAGTCCTACACCATTCTCACAATGGCTACATTAGAGCTCATTGTTGCAGACCTGGTGCCAATCCATCTCATTGAGGGTCTTCCTTTTTTTTTTTTTGCTGCCCCTCTGCCCTATCGAGCATAATGCTGTTTCCAGCGACCCATCTCTCGATAATATGGCCAAAGTACCTGAGACAAATTCTCAACACCATTGCTCTTGGAAGGAGTATCCTGGCTGTATTTCTTGCAAGACAGATTTGTTTGTTCTTTTGGCAGCCCATGGGACTTTCAATAGTGTTAATCAGCACTATAAATGGATTCATCCTTGGTACTTTTTATTCGATGTCCAATTTTAACATGCATCAGAGGGGATTTAAAATACCATGATTTGGGTCAGACAGGCATTCGGTCTCAAAGTGACACCTTTTAACACTTTAAATAGGTCTTGTGTAGGAGATGGACCTTACGCAACTGCTATTTGATTTCTTGACTGATGCTTCCATGACCATAGATTTTAGATCCAAGCAAAATGAAATCCTCGACAAATTCTATCTTTTTCCCATTTATCATTATCATTTATCTGTTGGTCTGGCTTTAAAGATTAGTGCTTTTCTTTTTTAAACTTGGAATTGAACTCCATACTGAAGGGTGCCTTCATTGATCTTCATTAGGACGTGCGTCAAGACTTTCACACTTTCAGCAAGCAGGGCTGTGTCATCTGCATCTCACAGGTTGTTAACAAGCCTTTCTCTAATCATGGTGCCTAGTTTTTCTTCATGTAGTTCAGCTTCTTGGAAAATTTGCTTAGCATACAGGCTGAGTAGATATGGTGAGAGATACCGCCAGTCCCACACGGTCCTGATTTTATAGCACTCAGTCTTCCTTTGTTCTCTTTAAATGTCTGCTTCTTAAATCATGTGCATATTCTATAAGAGCACAATGTAGGATCCTGGACTTACCATTCTTTTCAGGATCATACAGCAGTCATGGTAGTCCGTACAATTAAATACTTCACATAGTCAATGAAACACAAACATTTTGTATTGAAACACAAAGCATATTTTCTGTATTCTTTCCTTTAAAACAAGATCCATCTGACATCAGCAATGACATCCTGGTCCCATGTCCTTTTCTGAAGGTGCTTTGAATTTTTGGCAGTTCCTTGTCAATGTGCAGTTGCAACTATTGTCCAGTGATCTTTAGTAAAATGTCACTTGCATGTTGTTACATAATCAGTTGTCAATTTGAGATTTACGAGTGAGGGGGTTGCTTTTACCTATCAATCAGGTCACAGCTTGATGAGCTCATTTGGAGGAGCTAAGGAGATATATAGCTTGCTGGAGACGGAACACTTGCAAAATCCCTGTGAGGCATTCTTGTTGACAAGTCACATGGAGACAGGCTGATGGCAGCGAGAGCCTCGAGCTGGAGAAACCACACGGAGACCACTGTCAGTGCTGAGATGCTTACACAAGACTTCCAACGAACCAGCCTCTGATCTTCCTGCAGTCAGCTTCATTGCATGCATTTTGGAGTCTGAAGAGGAATTTATAGATTGGTATCGGACATAGGGGTTAATATCAGACTTATGGACTGGACTGGGCTGGGATGTTTTCTCAATATTCAATTGCTCTTGTGTATAAAGCTCTTTCTTTTATACACATATGCGTGCTTTTGAATTTGTTTCTCTAGTCTACCTGGACTAATACACATGTGATTTCAATGCTCTTGTTCTATAATTCTCACACGCTATTGAGTCACCTGTCTTGGGAATGGATACAAATATGGATCTCTTCCTGTTGGTTGGCCAAATGGTTATCTTCAAATTTCTTAACATAGACTAGTGACTTCAGCACTGCATCAGCTTATTGAAACATTTCAGTCGGTATTGCGGCAATTCCTGGAGCCTTGGTTTTGGCTTATGCCGTAGGTCAGTGTGGACTATTTCCTTCAGTAACACTGGTTCTAGATTATACGCCACCTTCTGAAATGATTAGCATCAACCAGTCCTTTTGGTACAGTTAGTATGTGTATTCCTTCCAACTTTATTTGATGAATCCTAGATTGTTTAATCTTTTCTCTATAGAACCCTTCAAAGCTGCAACTTAAGGCTTGCACTTTTTCCTTCAGTTCCTTCAGCCTGAGCCATGCTGAGCAGATGCTTCCTTTGTGGCTTTCTAACTCCAGATCTTTGCACGTACATGAAAATATTTATTTTGCCTCTCAAGCTGCTCTTTGAAAATGTTTGTGCAGTTCTTTGATTTCATTGTGTTCAGGTTAATTTTGCCGATAGTCATATGTGGTATTAATTGAAGGGGAGAGAGATAAATGGCTTGGTGAGCCTCATCTTTATTGTTCTCTGATGGTCGGACCCGTGTACAGCTGCCTTAGTTGGCAAGGCTCACTTCCTGCGAGACATCCCTGAGGGGAAGCCACATGGACCTACCCCGATGCAGCCCTGGGTGCTGGAGCAGCCGTGTGGAGACCCCTGCCAGCGCTGAGATGCTTACATGCTCACTGATTTGGCTTTCCTCCTGCAGTTGGCGTCATTGTGTGTATTTTGTGAGATTGAGGAGGACTTTGTAGATCGGTGTGGACTTATGGGTGTGACAGCACTAGGTTGAAATACGTTCTTAATGTGCACTTACCCTTTATATAAAACTCTCTTATATACATGTGAGTTTCTGTGGATGTGTTTCTCTAGTCTAGCCAGACTAATACACATTTTTTCTTCCATTTGCTTTAATTGCTCTACAATCATGAACAAGTTTCAGAGTCTCTTCTGACACCCACTTTGATCATTAAAGAAATCATTTTATTGCAGGTTCTTACAGTTCTTATCACAATCCATATATCCATCCAGTGTGTCCTCCTGGGAAGCCCTTATCTGTACCAGTGTACATGCTCTGGTTTAGCTGGGTTTGTAAGGTAGAATTGAGGCTATTATAGGGTGCGGGGGAGGGCAGGGAGCAAGCATTAAAGAACTAGAGGAAGATTGTAGGTTTCGTCAGTGCTATACTGCACCCTGATTGACTCCTCTCTTCCTTGTGACCCTTCTGTAAGGGGATATCCAACTGTCTACAGATGAGCTTTGGGTCACCACTCTACCCTCCTCCTCATTCACACCCTTTGATTTTGTTCTGGGTCTTAGTTGCCTGATACCTTATTTCATTGACACCTCATTTCCCACCCCCACCCCCGATTGTTTATCAAGCCTATCTTATTTAGACAGACCTGTGGAGATAATAACATGCACAAAAACAAGATAGAGTAAAACCAAGCTACAAAAATAAAACAACAACAACAACAACAACAACAAGCCAATGAAAAAACAAAACAAAACCCATTAAAAAAAAAAGCTTGCAGGTAGTTCAAGGACTGTTAGGAGTGGGCAAATGCCTTTTTCAACAAATAAATGTAACCTATACATATGAACCTGCCCAAGTGGAATACGAGGAGATTAAATTGACTGTGTCTACAGGAAGAGATTACGGAGAAGCTCAAAACCAACGGTCAGATGAGGCTGGAGGCTGACTATGGAACAGACTACTAATTTCCCATATGTAAGTGCAGGTTGAAATTGAAGAAAATTAAAACCTGTCTGAGAGATCCAAAATATAATCATGTGTATATCCCACCTGAATTTCAAGAACATCTCAAGAGTAGATGTTACTCATTGAACACTAATGAAAGAACACTTGAACTGTCGGATGATGACAAGAACTTCATGAACAGAGAAAGCAAAAAGCCACTCGAAAGAAAGGCCAGAAAAAGGATTGGAGTGGGAGTTCCAGCAAGGTGGCAACCAAGTAAAACACACCTGAGCGCAGCCACAGAAATCAGCCCAGGAGAGCCACCGAGGGGGAAACTCTGCTCTTCCAGGTGACAGGAGGAACAGGATAAAGATGAATAGACACAGATACACTAGGTTTTGAAGAGCTGTGGACTTTTGGCTTACCACTACAGAGGCTGGCCCTTAGCTTTAGCCCTGCCACAGCCTTGACCTGCACCACGCTACTTTGGCCAGCCCAAGGGCTTTATTTCAATACAATCACAGCTTGTCATCACTTTGGGCATGGTTTAAACCCCTCCAACCCCACAATCAGGTGATCAGTGCTCAACTACCTCTTTACTTTTTTTCTCTCTCCTCTCTTTCCTGCCACAATCCCAGCAGGTTAACTTTTCTTTCGTTTGGTTGCTTTGTTTTTCTTTTTTCCCTCTCTTTCCTTACACACACCACTGCCTGCCTCCAGGCCAGTCCCGGCCATTTGGGCAACTCCACCCACCCAGCTGGGGAGCTCCTGCCCACAATCAGTGGCCTTACACGTGGCTTGGGAAATCCTACTTGCCTTCTGCTGCACCCCAAAGGCTGGACGATCTCCCTTTCAAATGGCTGGGGGAACTCCAACCTATCGTCCAAGTCCTAGGAACCCCCTGCACACCCTTTATGATGCTCCACGTGTCTGGGGGGACTCCCATCTGTCCTCTGCAGCACTACACTTGTCTGAGGGAACTTCCTCCCACCTGCTGCAGTGCTCACACAGCATAAGGCAGCTACATCAGTCCTCTCCAGTGCTCCATGTGGCTGTGGAACTCTCCACCCTGACCTTCACAGTGATCTTGCTGACTAGGGTGACTCTGCCCACCATTTACAGTGCTCTACACCAAAGTGGGCACACCCACCCACCCTTAGTGGCACTCCGGTTGCAGCGGCACCCCCACATGTCCTCAAGCCATTCTAAGGCACCGTAGGCCACACCACCATGAACACACCACCATGGCTTCCTGGGAGATCAGTGCACCGCCATCCTCCTGGAACAACAACCATGAGACCAGTGTCCCCTGAGAGGAACATCCAACCTTCCCTCCAACTAACAGAATACTGGTTGGCTAGGGAAAGAGTGAAACCACAGGAGGATAAAGCAGTACCCCATCTCCCCCAGTGCAGTTAGGTGCAGCCAGTTTGAAGAAGCATTTCTACTTGTTTCCCAAAAAGAGAGTTCAGTGCTCTTAGAATTTTGGGGAATGGCACCAGTCTACTCTAAAACTACACATCAACAGCAACCAGGGAAACAACCTCAATGAAAAAAGGAGAAACAAATGATAATGTCAGAAGAAGTCCTGAAACTAATGATGTGGATAGAAGCAGTAGTCATTGATCTGTGACAGAAGAAATTTTCAGAATACTGCTTGGAGTCATACAGGATATGAGGGATGCAATACAGAAAAAGGATGAAATGATAGAGGAGATAAAGGCCAAGTACCAAAGGGAAATATAAGACCTAAGGGATGAGATAACAAAAGCCTATAGCAAATTCACAGACTTGGCCAACACACTTGAGGAGGCAGATAACACACCAGTGACCTAGAGGATAACCAAGCAGACTTCAGTAAGGTTGACAATATGATGTACCAAAACCTTTGGGATACAGCAAAGGCATTTATCAGAGGAAATATGATACCAAAACAAACACACATAAAAGACGGAAGATAGACTTGTGATTGACATGCTGACACAAAACTTACAGCAATTAGAGCAGAGTCAACAGGAAAATCCTACTAATATCAAAAGAAAAGAAATAATAGAAATCAGGGCTGAGATTCATGACAGAGAAAACAAGAAAACGATGGGAAAAATAAATACAGCTAAAAATTGGTTCTTTGAGTGGATTAACAGAATCAGCTCTGTCTTGTTTTTGAGTTTATTATTGTCTCTGTATGTCTATCTAGATAAGATAAGTGGGATAAACAATCCAGAGGAGAAAACAATGGGACCAACATGGGAGAGGGGAAGACGAGGGAAAGAAAGTGGGTGGTAACAAACCCAGGGACAAGGGAATTACAAGGGATCTAAAATTGATGGCGAGGAAGGCATAGAAGGCCTGGTGGGGCTTAGTCAAGGTCAATGAGCTGAGAGGAATTACTGAAACACAAATGAAGGCCGAACGTCATAGTGGGACAAGAAGAAATAGAGGAATGAGCTAGGAGGCAAAGGACATCTATTGAAGTCTAAATAAAGGCATATTCATATGTAAATATATTTATTTATGAGGATCGGAAAATATATCTATATGCATATATATATATGTTTAGTATTAAGGTAGCAGATGGACATTGGGCCTCTACTCAAGAACTCCTTCAATGCAGGAACACTTTGTTCTATTAAACTGGCATTCCATGATGCTTGCCTTCCCTACAAAATCACTGAAGACAAAGCGGGTGAATAAGCAAATGTGGTGAAGAAAGGTGATAGAGTCTGGCTATCAAAAGATATACCATCTGGGGTCTTAAAAACTTGAAGGTAAACAAGCAGCCATCTAACTGAGAAGCAACAAAACCCACATGGGAGAAGTACACCAGTCTGTGTGATCACCAGGTGCCGAAGAGATCAGTTATCAGGCATCAAAGAACAATAAATCATATCATTGTGTGCTTACCTCCCCGATATAATTGCTGAAGCTGATAGTGCCTGGATATCAAAGGATATAGCATCTGGGGTCTGAAAGGCTTGAAGGTAAGCAAGTGGCCATGTGGCTCAGAAGCAAAAAAGCCCACCTGGAAGAAGCACAGCAGTCTGTGTGACCACGAGGTATAGAAAGGATGAGGTATTAGGCATCAAAGAACAAAAAGTCATATAAATGTGAATGAGGGGGAGTGTAGAGTGGGGACCCAAAGCCCATCTGTAGGCAAATGGACATCCCCTTATAGAAGGATCATGGGGCGGAGACAAGCCAGTCAGGGTGCAGTTTAGCAACGATGAAGCATACAACTTTCCTCTAGTTCCTAAATGCTTCCTCCCCACCTCTCCCACTATCATGATTCCAATTCTATCTTACAAATCTGGCTAGACCAGATGATATACACTTGTACAGATAGGAATTAGAAACACAGGGAATCCAGGGTAGATGATCACTTCAGGACCAGTGGTGAGATTGGCGATACCAGGAGGATTGAGGGAGAGTGAGGTAGAAAGGGGGAACCAATTACAGGGATTTACATATAACCTCCTCCCTAGGGGATGGACAACAGAAAAGTGGGTGAAGGGAGACATCAGACAGTGTAAGATATGACAAGAAATAATTTATAAATTATCAAGGGTTCATGAGGGAAGGGGGAGAAGGGGGGGGGATGAGGAGCTTATGCCAGGGCCTTAAATGGAGAGCAAATGTTTTGAGAAAGATGAGGGTATGAATGTACAAATGTGCTTTACACAACTGATGTATGTATGGATTGTATGAACCCCAAATAAATTGATTAAAGAAAGAAACAGGCATTTGCATTGAAGAAGTTGTTGGTTTTGCAAAATTCTATCATTCTATCTCTAGCTTGTTTCTATCACCAAGGCTATATTTTACAACTACCGTTCCTTCCTCTGAGTTTCCAACTTTTGAATTTCAATAATTTCAATAATTATTAATGAATCTTGATGGCCTGTTGATTAATTTCAGGCTGCAAAAAGGTGGGTAGAATTCTTCAACTTCTTCATCACTTGCTTTGGTGATTGGTGTGTAAATTTGAATAACAGTTGTATTGACTGGATTTCCTTGTACGGCTATAGATATTATACTGTTACAAACAGCATTGAACAGATAGATCTTGAAGTGTCCTTTTTAAATGCAGCACCAATCCTCTTGAATTTGTCATTCTGACATAGTAAGCCAAGTATTGTCTGTTTAAAAATGACCAGTGCCAGTCCATTTCAGCTCACTAATGCCTCGGCTATTGGTCTTTATGCATTTCATTTTATTTTTGATGGCATACAAGTTTTCTAGATTAATAATTAATACATTCCATATTTCGATAGTTGCAGCTGTCTCTTCTTATTTTGGTTCATGCGCCATCAGCAAATGAAGGTCTGGAAGACTTTACTACTATATTTATGTCATTATAGTCATGTCATTCTGATACCTTCTAAGGATCTTTTTTGGATGCTTATAATTCTTATAGGTGGTGGATCTTCAAGAGATTTTCCATGGTTTTTCTTTCTTTAAATTTGGTAAATTCCCTATTTTAGTTTGCTTTTCAGAATCCTGATGCCAACAGTATTAACCTAAGGAAACATGCTATGACTTCTGTTAGTGTGAAATGAAAAGATCTCATTTATGCAGAATTGAAACTATTGGTGGGGCTTCTTTTAGCTAATACTTTGTAAATGTATAGTATTAATGTTTGGGGATTAAGTAGCAGCTGTTAAAATGTAGCTATGCATGTTTCATAAATTAAGTTTTGCTACTGGTTTAAAAAGTATTACCCCATATCCCCACTTTTAGTAGCAACATAAATTAATCCAAGTGTCCTCCCTCCAAGTTTAACAACGGCTATTCCTGATGATGTGACAATAGATTAGATGAATCCCTAATCTTTGATACTGTGAGATTTTGTAAAATTTTGGTGGGGTTACTTTATTTAAAAATTTTTTTTGAATCGATGAAATCCTCAGTATAATGCTAGGCACACAGAAAGCAATTAACACATGTGAATTTCTACTTTACCCACTCTTGTTCCCAATCAGTTCTTTCTTGGTGGATGGACATGTGTTGAACTGCTGTTTAAGTATAAATCTTTTAAAAATAATGTGATTTATTTTAGCCATCTTTCTCTTTTTAATTATCCATGTCTTAGGCTTTTGTATTCTCTAGAAAAGCAAAACCAGCTAAGCTTGCATATGTATATTTATGGAGAAACCTCTTAATGAAACAGCTCACAGAGTTGTAGAAGCAGGAAAGTCCAAGTCCAGGCAGAGACCAACTCTGTGGGTTAGAGGTTAACTCAGGGGGCTGACAATTCCCAAAAGAGCAGAATGACTGTAAATTGGTGGGTGCAGAGGCAAATGAATACAAGGTCATAAAATCAGGCTTGTGCTACAGAGGTGAATGAATACAAAGTTGACAGCCAGTTGGCCGAAGTCCAAAGAATTAGACATCAATGAGCCATATACAGGATCCAGACCTAGCAAAATGCAAGCAAGCTTTTCCACAATAGCCACTTACATTGGAAGCGGGCCACAACCCCAAGGTAATTATGCATCAGGCTGTGACCTAAGTAAGGTTGTTGCTTCCCAGTTAATCTTATTCCATTATGGAGGCCTACAGTTGAATGGCTATGATTGTGTTGTGTTAGGTCAGGTTATGGTGGGTTACTAGATATTAACTGTCACACCACTGAAAATCCCCATCAAGTCAAGTTGATATAAACCTTAAATATCATAATTTAGTGAATAATATCTTTAATACCATTGCTTATTATTGAATTTTCTAGTAATGAAACTACAACAGTTATTTCTTTTTTTTCTCCCCCCCAACAGTTATTTCTAATCTTACTTATTTTCCCCCTAAGCTTTTCTTTGCCCAAGCAACTTTTTCAGTCTCTGTAATTTCATATATATTTTATTTTCACTGTTCACAGACTTACTATTTATACATAGTAAAGAATGTTCTGAAAATGTTCCATGTTCTTGTTGCTTGATATCACTTTAGGGATTGAGAACTATCAAGCACATTGTTTATGGATTGGCTTGGCCTACTAGATTTGCTCAGCTTAGTACAGTGTTAAACAACTTTTTAAAGTTCAGTCCTTTTAAAGTGACCTCTACTCTCCAGTTCAGCCACAGTCCCTACCATTCTCTTTCATTTTGATAACAGATCTCCCACTTACGTATCTGCCTGGCTCTTGATTGCTTTTCTGCTTTGATTGTTGTTTGGATGAATGAGTTGTTGAGTAACTCAAGATGATATTCATGTTTTGATTAGTAGTTGTACTCTAGAATTAAAACCTGCTTTTAAAATGGCTTCACCATTAACGGTTAAAACTATATCCACCCCTCACTTATTCACATGACTGGTACCTCCAAACCAGATAATTTTGTGGAATTTGGTATATCATGTATCAATGAAGAAGGGCTGCATTAGGTCACAAAATTGGGAATGACCGTATAATTACATAGCACCCAAATCACATAATTTCCAAACTGCAAAATGATATAATTACATAACTGCCAAACCAACAAAAATTATGGCCAGTAAAGGTGACACACATCACAGGTACTTTTGTCTTATATCTCAGCATTCTTTGCTCATTCTTTATGTCATTAATGGACACAGTAATCACTTACAGTTTTTCCTATCATTGTAACTATGAATTATTAGATAATCCAAAAAGATAGTCAAAAAGTACCAGTGAGTGAATTTATTTGTCTTATGTACCTTTAAGTTACTACCCTCAACCACCTGGATCATTGTAAAAATTAAACCAAAAATGTCTGGCAAAGAATAGTGTTAAAAATGAAGTCATTATTATTATTGCCCTATTTGTGTAGCTTTATCAAATAAACTTTCAAATATCTATCATTGGGATAAAAAACTAATAGGAGGTATCCTATAAGATGATATGTACATTTGTTACTTTTCACCTGACTTTCTACAAATACGTGACTTACAACATGAATTTAACTCTGTGCCCCTCTTAGTGGCACAGAGGGGGATGGATGTCCATAGTGGTGTGAGAGAGCAAAATGCCACAATACATCCGAATTTAATGGACAGCACACAAACACCTAAGCAGAATCCAGATTGCTTAGTTTTGAATGGGATATCATTGCCTTTTAATATGAGCAGCTTTTCATTTGTAGCTAGATTCCAACTACATTCAATAATAATATAAATACACAAAGCTAAGAGAGCAATGGATTTCATAAACACAAATATTCCCATT